>NW_012119265.1:6976001-6978922 GCF_000951035.1 Colobus angolensis palliatus
AGCATTAAGCAGAAGTATTCCTATGATTTGAGTGTTGTCTGAAGATAGAAATGGATAACAGGTCCAGCAAGAGGCAGGTTAGCAGATGAAGCTATGGTCTCTCATTCTTAAAAACAAGGTAGTGGAAATGTATTTTGCTTCAAAAAAGGGAGGGGAAAAAATGAAGAAAAGTAGAGTCATAGAAAAGGAAAGCAATAACTTTTAGTTACACATACCAATTTTACACAGGAGTCAGTTCATTTGATTGGGTATAACAAAAAGACCTGGTTTTGTTGTTGTTGTTGTTGTTGTTTTCATTGTCTTGGGTGGAATTTGCACTTACAAAGTTGTCTGCTTGATCTGAAGATCTCAGGTAAGTTGTGTGTGCCTTGAAACCAGCTTCTGGAGGCTTGTTGGTTAGCCTCAACTTGTGGTCACTCATGGGAGTAGAAGTCCATTCGTCTTAGTTGAAAGTTCATTTTCTTTTTTTTTTTTTTTTTTGAGACGGAGTCTCGCTCTGTCGCCCAGGCTGGAGTGCAGTGGCCGGATCTCAGCTCACTGCAAGCTCCGCCTCCCGGGTTCATGCCATTCTCCTGCCTCAGCCTCCCGAGTAGCTGGGATTACAGGCGCCCGCCACCTCGCCCGGCTAGTTTTTTGTATTTTTTTTTTTAGTAGAGACAGGGTTTCACCGTGTTCGCCAGGATGGTCTTGATCTCCTGACCTCGTGATCCGCCCATCTCGACCTCCCAAAGTGCTGGGATTATAGGCTTGAGCCACTGCGCCCAGCCTCGAAAGTTCATTTTCAATATGACATATGTAACTGTGGGTCAATTGCAGCTGTTGTTAAGAGGACCTGAAGTGGCTTCTTCCAATAACGTTCTAATGCATTTTTGTGTCTGTGTCATTTAGCATTTTCTGTAGGACAAACCACCCCAAACTAAGTAGCTTAAAACAATCATTTATTTACTCATGATTTTGGGGATGAGCAATTTGGGCTGGGCTCAACTAGGACAACTTTGCTTTGCTCCACATGATGTTGTCTGACCCTCACACATGCATTTACACTCAATTGATAGTTGATGGCCTCACTCACGTATCTAGTGGTTGCTGGCTGTTGGCAGGGAAAGGGAGGTAACTGGGTCATGTGTCTCTCATTATCCAAGAGGCTAGCCCAAGCTCATTTATGTGATGTTGATCTGAGAGTTCCTATGAGCAGTAAGAGAGGGCAAGCTTCAGTATGCAAGCAGCCTTCAAGCCTCTGCTTGTGTCATACTGCTAATGCTTTGTTGCCCAAACTCAGTCATGTGTCCAAGCCCAGATTCAAACAGTAGATAATTAGACTCCATTTCTTGGTGGGTAGATCTGTAAAGTCACATGCTAGGGAGCATGCATATGGGATGGGAAGAATTTGTGGCCATTTTTGCAACTTAACAAACATTGATTTCTCTTCTAGTGGAACTGGTCACTAAGTTCAAATTCATATAAAGGTTTGAATGATGTCTCCTTTAGAAAGGCATTTTGTACATACTGGGTACAAAACCATATACTAATGAACTTCTGACAGTATTTAGCTAAATCTGCATGTGACAAAAAATAGTTCTTGGTAGAGTTATTCCTAACCACATAGGGCATGCTATAAATGATGTCCTAGAGAGAAAATCTGTATGAGCTCTGAGAAGGTAGTCTTGTGGCCATTAACACTAGTGGCAAAACATTAGGCTAAGGCAGATTAGGGATTTTTGATACTTTAGACCTGGAGTCAGCACATTTTCTCAGTAAAAGGCCAGAGAGTAAATATTCTTGGCTTTGAAGGCCACATGTGGTCTCTGTCACATAGTCCATATCCCTCTTTGTTTTTTCTACAAACTTTTGAAATATGTAAGAAACATTTTTTAGCTCATGGACCACATGAAAAGACTTCAGGCCAGATTTGGCCCATGGGGTGTAGTGTGCCAGCCCCTGATTGGGACAGCTTTTGTTTCAGTGCCTCCATTTGTTCTTTTTTTTTAATCTTTCCTGAATGGACAGTACAGTTTTTGTGTTCGGAGAGAAATTCTGCAGAGTCCTATAGGACTGTTATGGTGAAATGAGTTCCACAGTCACTGAAAAGAAGTAGGAATTCCCTATATTGGGAACACAAAGTCTAGCAATATTTTCTTTCTGAAACATCCGTAGATTTTTTTTTCTTTTTTTTTTAGACAGAGTCTTGCTCTGTCGCCCAGCCTGGAGTGCAGTGGCACAATCTCGGCTCACTTCAACCTCCGCCTCCCAGTCTCAAGCAATTCTCTTGCCTCAGCCTCCCAAGTAACTGGGATTACAGGCGCCCACCACCTCACCCGGCTAGTTTTTTGCCTTTTTTTTCCATAGAGACGGGGTTTCACCATGTTGGTCAGGCTGGTCTCGAACTGCTGACCTCAAGTGATCTACCTGCCTCAGCTTCCCAAAGTGCTGGGATTGCAGGCGTGAGCCACCACACCTGGCCCATCTGTAGCTTTTCATCAAGGAACAGGTTCTATCCCTCCTGATAACAGACTGTTACTAAATATATTTATAACTTAATGACCTGCATGGTTGTATAAAACTCATTTGTAAATGCTGAAAGGGCTTTGAGGAGTTTCTGTATTTTGTTTTACCTTTTCGGTTATAACTGGGTAATGTTAGTTATAGGTGAGACATTATTCTACCACTTCCTGATCAAATTTTGATTTTTTTCATTATTTACCATGGAGTTTAATTTGATTCTTTCATGGTGCAAAAAATCATGGGTCAAGTTAGCATCCATTTGATGGATCATGGCACTCCCAGGCCACTGTCAGAGACTGCTAGCACCCAGCTTTATGAAGAAAATGTCGGCCGGGCGCGGTGGCTCAAGCCTGTAATCCCAGCACTTTGGGAGGCCGAGATGGGCGGATCACAAGGTCAGGAGATCGAGACCATCCTGG
>NW_012119265.1:6980130-7002981 GCF_000951035.1 Colobus angolensis palliatus
TCTTGTTGCCCAGGCTGGAGTGCAATGGCTTGATCTTGGCTCACCGCAACCTCCGCCTCCTGGATTCAAGCGATTCTCCTGCCTCAGTCTCCTGGGTAGCTGGGATTACAGGCATGCACACCACACCCGGCTACTTTTGTATTTTTAGTAGAGATGGGGTTTGTCTATGTTGGTCAGGCTGTTCTCAAACTCCCGACCTCAGGTGATCCGCCTGCCTTGGCCTCCCAAAGTGCTGGAATTACAGGCGTGAGCCGCCGCACTCAGCCAGTTTGTTGTTTTTTACGGCTATGTGGCATTCCATTGTGTGACTATACCACAATTCATTAATTCATTCTACTGTTGATGGACATTTGGGGTCTTACCACTTTCTGTTATAAATCTGCTATGAATATTGTTGTACATTTATTTTAGTAGACAGATGGGCTGATTTGTTTTGGAGGCATTTCTGGGTAATAGGGTAGGCATGTGTTTAGTAGGAGCTAGGCATTCTTAATCTCCCAGGTACCACAAACAGTCACGGATTCCTCCTTATATAGAAGAGGGAGTCAGTGGTGGGATTAAAATCTGAATGATGTGCAGTTGTGAGGTGGATAGTAGAAGGATTTCACCATCAGTGAAGCAGCTGACAGAGAAATGCTGAGTGCTGCCTAGAAGTAGCAGGGACTGCACAGCATGTGGAATGCAAAGAGCTGGTGCAGCAGTAAGCGCTAGTCAACCTGCTGCAGGAGCTGTGACCACTGAGCTGCTGCCCCTGCCCGTGTAGGCAGGGAGAGTACATTGTAGCCACCAGACCGAGAGATTTCTGCAGAGAGCCAATACATTACTGGTGTGAAGCTTCTCTTAGCCGAATTAATGCTCTTATTAGGCAGCTTTGTCTTTCCTCTGTTTGGCACAGTTAGGGATATACAAAGTATAGAGTTGCTGGGGGAGACCTTCAGAGAGGGGTAGACTTTTTCTGCCTTTTCATCCCATGCGAGGGAGTCTGTAATCTTGTCTTAGGAAGCTCTTATAAGGGCAATCTTGAGAATTTTTTTTTTTTTTGAGACAAGGTTTGCTCTGTTGCCCAGGCTGGAGTGCAGTGGTGTGATCTCGGTTCACTAAAACCTCCACCTCTCACGTTCAAGCGATTCTCCCACCTCAGCCTCCTGAGGAGCTGGGACTACAGGTGCGTGCCACAATGCCCAGCTAATTTTTTGTATTTTCAGTAGAGACAGCGTTTCACCATGTTGGCCAGGCTGGTCTCAAATTCCTGCCCTCAAGTCACTCACCTGCTTTGGCCTCCCAAAGTGCTGAGATTACAGTGGCAATCCACTGCGCCAGGCCCTGAAAATCTTAATTGTCTTTGATTTTGGGAGCTTAGATAAAATGAAATAGTTTTCATTCTGGAGGATAACAGAGAGTATCTGCCTACAGACCAATCATAACCAAAATCATTTCATTTCAAATTTTGTAGATCTTTTGAAATTATGTAGTTAGAAATTTTCAGGTAGAGTTGTAACTTTTCAGTTGACATTTTATGCCCCTTTTCTGCCAATTTCATTAAGAAATAATTGAAGTCTTATAGCAGGAGAACACAGCAATAAATTGTTGTATAAGGGTGGATCTTCATGGAGTATTTAGATCCTTAAGATCATTTACTTAGACATTGAGAAAAATATGAAGGTGATTTTATAGGTCCTCAAGTCTGATGATTTTTGCATAAGAAACAAGCAAGCACTGATCCTCTTTAACTTTTGGTTACTAAAATAAAGCTGCATGTTTATGTACTGCCATAAAACATTGACTCATGGAGGGGATGGAAGACAAGATAGTATTTGGGTAGGAAACACTGGGAATCTAAGAATCATAATTCTATTGATTGCTCTGAGTTTTTAAACAAATCTATAGTCTTTCCCATTAGGTTTATTAATCAGAAATCTGAGCATTGCAAGGACTGGTACAAGTAGAAGTAGTCCTTGTTCTTAACAACAACAACAACAATAGAATGGGATTGGCCCCTGATATCTCTTTAGGTTTGAGTAAGTCTTGGGTGATTTAGACAGGAGTTTGTAAGGATCAATCTGAATCTTAGTAGGTCAGCATAAATAAGCACAGTTCTTAGCCTTTGGATGTGGTCCTTATTCTTAAGCTACAGTCCTAAGGTTTCAGTGGAATATTCAAGTTGTTTACCAAGCCCCTCTAGATTGGAAGGACATGAATCCTAAACTCTGTCCTTCCAGTATCAGCCAACTGTTGACATCTCTTTCAGGCTTCCAGGTGTTGCTTTGCAGTGGGTTCCCTGGATTTCCACCAGCACATGTGCAGTTCACATAGTAGCTAAGAATTTGAGACAGTCTGCATGCAGATATTGGGGATCCCCCCATCTGTAGCTGCCTTCTTTATGTGATTTTCCTGCTCAATTTTCAGCCTTTCTGGGAGCTCTGGATGCTTGTGACCTCCAAGCCCAGCAACACTGTCACTACTGCATGAGTGTGTCCTCCATGCACACGGGCAATGGGAAGTGCCCTGGATAAATGTGGGTCTCACCAACTGTATTCCTCCTTTCAAAGTATAAATATTCTCAGTTTCTGCTTGCTTTTGGTCATTCTCCAGTGCCTTCAAACAACTGGTTTTTATATTTTGTCCAGAGCTTATAATTGTTACTGGCAGGAGGGATAGTCTGGCATAAGGAATCTCACCATTCCTGGCAGCTGGAATAGAAGCAGCAGTAAAATGGTAAGAGAAAGAGAATCACGTTTTCATTTTTAAACATTCTTCTCCTTTCTTCTGTTTCCTCTGTCCATCACCAATCTTTCCACCACTGGCCCCGGCCTGAGAAGGCCTGGAAACTCAGTAACAAGAGAGGAGCAGAATAGGATGTCACGATGAAGAGGTAGCTCAAGAATTTAGAGAATAAAGATGGTCTCCCACTGCTTGTAAACCTCTCATCAATGAGATCATGAAATACAAAAGGAGTGGTTCCAAATCTGGCTGTGGACCATTTACAAACTAAGATGCACAGGCACCAGCTGGGCACGGTGGCTCACGCCTGTAATTCCAGCACTTTGGGAGGCTGAGGTGGGCAGATCATGAGGTCAGGAGTTTGATACCAGCCTGACCAACATGATGAAACCCCGGCTCTACTAAAAATACAAAAATTAGCCGGGCATGATGGTGTGCATCTGTAATCCCAGCTACTCGGGAGGCTGAGACAGGAGAATCGCTTGAACCTGGGAAGTGGAGGTCACAGTGAGTCGAGATTGTACCACTGCACTCCAGCCTGGGCAACACAGTGAGACTCCATCTCGAAAAAAAAAAAAGATACACAGGCCCCACTCCATACCCACCAAACCAACAGCTGGTGGGAGGGCGCAGGTGATTCTGATGGTTAGCTGGGATTGGAAACCATTACTAGAGGACAAGAAGCCTCACATGTTTCTTGAATGAACAAATGAATGAATGCATATGCACAACTGGACAATGGTGAGATCATTCACATGGTAAAATTTCCTCCTCTTTCACAGGCTGGTTCTCATGTATGCTGGATTGTTGAGGACTTGTCTGAGAGCTGTGGAAAGTATCAGCTGAAGTGCATTTTGACACTGATATATGATGTCTTACTTCACAGGAAATAGTTCAGGAACAGCCAGGAAGTCTGAAGTCCATTGAGAATGTGTTAAATGCGAGGTGTCTGTGAGGTTTCTCAATCTCTCAACAGTCTTGAAATTTGTTTGTCGTCGTTCCAGTTTATATGCGCCTGACAAAGGCCTTTTATTGTCTTGCATCTGTCACTTAAAGATATCCTCAACTCAGGAAACAAACCTCACTTATCTTTAGAAGTGTTTTACTTGGATCAAAAAGCAGCTGAATTCAAATGCTTTATGGTACCTGAAAATAACACCCAGAGGTACAGTTCTAAAGTGACTTTGAAATCTTCCCCTTTTAATAAGAATCTTTCTCCTTTGGGAGGTAATTTTTTGAGGCAATAATCTGGTTCTTGGCATTAAACTAAGATTCTTTTGTCATTATATGTTATAAACAAAGCTCTTGCTTTTAAGATGAACATACATCAAGTTTCAGGGACTTTAAACTTCCCAATAACAAGAGGGGCATATAGTTCCCAATGAACTGACAGCCTCATTCTGTGGCTGAATTAAAGTCCTGTGGGTTAGGGCAGGAGACTGTCCACAGAAGGGCTTATGTGGGGGTGATGGAATGTGGTTCCCATTTTCCAAGCGCTAAAGATGACAAGTTGTCCCCTAATAGAGTTTTAGAAAGCACATCATTGTATCGTTGCATGATTATTGCATTCACATTAATCCACAGAGAAAGCGTGTGTGTGTATGTGTATATGTGTGTGTGTGTGTGTGTGTGTGTGTGTGTTGAGATTTTTCTCTTCTGAAGCACAGTCAATAAACATAGTTTTGGTTTTAGTTAGTTTTCCTTTTTCTTGCTACACATTTATATCTGGATTTTCTCTTTTAAAATACAACTTTCTATGAAGCAGTGATGATGATTTTAAAGAAAAAGTGAACATCTAGTGCAAGGCCGTAGTCTGTTAATACACAGAAGGGTTTTTTTTGATACTCATTAATGCTAATTGCATGCACTAATTTCTAGCCTTGTGAAATCACAAATTACATAAGTAGAGTTAGAATTGGCCCTTCTTTGCCACCTATTTTTCCAATAGGAAAACAAGATAAGAGAACATCTATCTGGAAACTTTATTAACATATTTTCTTTTTTCATGTTAGAGTTTTCTAAAGCTTTTGCCCAGTATTATTGTTTTATTTAATTATCCACCTAGGATGAGAATTAATTAAGATATAGAGAAGTGGAGTGGGGCTGAAATGTGTCCTGGATAACCAAAGAATTTTAAATGGATACTTTAAACTCAGATTACATTGTTCCTTTTCACATCTATATGAACATAAAGTTTCATGAAAGGGCCCTTAAATTTCCTGTTTTATGGGAGTCTTCCTTCATTCCACTTTTTTTTTCTTTTTCCCTTAGAATGTTAAATATCCTCCTCCTCTGGAGACTAAATTAGGTGCATCTTGAATTCATTTATTAGACAAGAAATCTTTTTTCTTCCCCAGAAGCCGTCAGTACCCTTTATATTTTAAATGAAAGGCAACCCTTTTCATGGAGGAGGGACTCCAACTTTCCTTGGGAATTATCTAAACAAAGTCACGTGTCTCCTTTTCTTTGTTCCATCTTCACATGAGAAAGCATAAATCATGTAACCCAACAAATAAACACAATTGACATGTTATTTCTCTTTCTATAGAGACATCAGTTCTTTAATCTCCTATTTCTTGTAAGCAGGCCTGCTTTGGAGGACTGAAATCCTAATGTATACACAATGGTATTCTGTAAGTAAGAAAGAAACTCTAATGGAACTGTATGTTAGAGAAATTTAATGTAACATGACTACATGAATACCTCTTGCTGTTTTGCTTCTCTCATCCCATTTAGCTATAAAAACCAGAAAGCATTCCTGCTGAAAGGAAAAGAACAGCTAGCTAAGAGGAAAAATCTAACCGTGAAGTGCTGGCAATGCTCAGTGCCAAGAACCTGAGGCTCTCTTTTTTTAAGCATGATGTTTTATTGTGAAGGTTTTATAAGAAGTTAACTTTAACCTATTAAGAAAAGAGTGATTTGGAAATAAGGGAAAAGGAGCAATTTTGCCCCCTTCATTCCTCTCTAGTATAAACAAGGTATGAGGCTAATGCTTTCTTGGCATAACATGAAACTCTGAATTAACAAAAGAGGTGTAATTAAAGCTCACCTGGCCTCAGAGGTCTTCTTTCCATAAAAGTTAAACCAGAATGGCTGGCACTCAGTGGCCAAGATTGGCCCGGGTTATTGGCTGTGACTTTTAATTGGTACAGAGTAGTTCAAACTAAAAGTCATCAAAACAAGTGGTGGAGGCCTCAGAGAGGAGCAGCTGGGGGAGCCCTTTTATGTGTCTATTTCAGGGATGAGATAGGGGTCGGCTTGTGTGAATGTTGGGTTTGTGAGCCTCTTAAGGCAACTCAGGTATCTCTTGGAGTCTGTTTGAGAAAGGCCAAGAAAGTGAACTTTGTTCCCAAAGAAAATGAATTTTGCTGTGATTTTTTTCTTGTTTCCTTTGGTCCAAGTGAATTCCCAACATTCAGCCCACAGGGTGCAGGCAGTGCAGCAAGCCATTCTGGGACTCAGGTTGGGTATGGCAGCTGCACTGATAATGGCTAGGAGGGCCCAGGTGTTTACTGTGGAATAAATGAATCTTTCTGTCACAGGTAGATAAGATTAACTCTTTCCCAGTCAAAGTCCCAGGCAATAGATGGTAGGCATGCCTCCATTCCAAAGTGAGTTGCTAGAAAACTAACAGGGGCCTACAAAGGGCATGATGAAGACCAGAAGTCCGACACCCACCTCAAACACAGAAAAGGCTGCTGCTGGGTAGTAGAGAGAATTTCTTGGAGGAGGGTTGGCTTGTGGTGGCCAGTTTGATGGAGCCCAGTGGAAGGAGCAGCAAGAAGACCACTTGGAGAGCTTGTGCCCCAGGAGTTTGAGGACCCACTGGACTGTTGTCTCAGGAATCTAAAGATGGGATGCTGTGGCCATTCCCCTGAAGCAGTAGGGTAGAGAGAGTGACAGCATCTATGCAGCTTAGGAATTTGCCACACATCCCACCGAGGGGGAGGGGAAGATGCAAGAATAGGTGCGAGTTTTTTTCTTGGACCAGAAGTGGGCAATGTGGGAGGCAGCCCTGCTAGAGACATTTAAAATCTGCCCAATGGCACGGCACAGTGGCTCACGCCTGTAATCTCAGCACATTAGGAGGCTGAGGTTGGGGGATCGTTTGAGGCCAGGAGTTCGAGACCAGCTTAGGCAACATAGGGAGACCCGCCTCCCCCCACCCTCACCCCATCTCTACAAAATGATTTAAAAAGTAACTGGGTTTGGCAGTGTATGCCTGTGGTCCCCACTACCGTGGATGCTGAGGCAGGTGGATCGCCTGAGCCTGGGGGGTTGAGGCTGCAGTGAGCTGTGATCATGCCACTGCCCTCCAGCTTGGGCAACAGATTAAGATCTGGTGTAAATAAATAAATAAAATCAGCCCAAGAGGACTGCCTAGAGGGGTGACGTGAACCCAAACAGGGATTGAACCATTAAATTCCCTGGGGCTGAAGGAAGAAATAAAACAGCCAGAGGGAAATGCATTACTCATGTTAAGAGAATCATGGTATGATTTTTTTTTTTTTTTTTTTGCCATGTCTATAGCAAGAATGAAGGTCATTCTCAGTAATGAATGTTGACATCACTCTGAAAGAGATGAACAGTTATTGTGAAGAGCTCCAGAGGAACCCTGCAGAGGGACTTCAATCACAATCTAAGTGTAGAACTCAGTCTTCTTGGAAAGAAAAAGAAAAGGCTCGGCTGACAAATGGTAGGAAAATAGGAACTGGCTGTCATTCACACTCTTTGTAGTCACGCACAGAACATGATCAAGGGGGTTACACTGGGTTCCATTACGAGGCGAGCTCTGTGTATGCTCAATTCCCCAACAAAGTTGTTATCAGGAGAATGAGTCTCTTTTTGACATCTAAAATTTATTGGGTGAAAAATACATCCAATGGGTTTGGATGAGGTCAGGTGTTGCTTGTTCGGTATCTCACGACCAGAAAGGTGAGTTAATCCTTGAAGGAAATAACACTGAGCTTGTTTCACATTCAGCTGCTTTTATTTGGCAAGCCACAACAGTTAAAAACAAGAATTTCAGAGTATTTTTGGATTGTATCTATATTTCTGAAAACAAACAGTTCAGCAGGCTGACGAATAAGACCCAAGAGTTGTCTACCAACAGAAACTAGATGCCAGATAATTCCTAAAACCTATTTGTGATATATTAATGATGCAATAAAAGACCTTTATTGGAAAAATAAAAGAGAATTATAGTCTGATGTTCCTACCATGATCTCTGAAGAACCCAAAGATGCACCCTAAGAAAAGTGGTCACCTTTAACCATTCACCTAGTTTAGGGAGGAGCAGCTTAAAGCACCTATCCAGCCAGAGGAAATCAACCCCAGGTGAAACTGGTGATAGTCAAGGAGGATCTTCCATGGCCTTTTTCTTTCACTTCTCTTACCTTACAACCTTTTGGGAGCCAGAGCCAGACTAGTGAGTTGGGGAGAGCAGAAGCAGGAGAAGAAGACAGAGAAATGGAGAAGGATTTTCTCCACTGCAGGTCTTCCTGCTGCAGAGCCCCGATCTCTAGGTGAGGAGAAAGTTCTCTTAAATGCAGCTCAGATTCTCACTCTTAGGTAAAAGTGGACCTTTCTGTTTTTGTGATTTGTTTTTTGTGTGATTGTAAGTGATCAAAGGACTTTTTGTTAACTAAGTGGATTTGTTAATAAGTGGATTCCTGTAGGGTCTTCCTACAGTGCTTATGATTTTGCCTATCATCTAAGAATGAATCAAATAATTAGTAGTCATTATGATATTACTTACTACCTAAGAGGAGTGGATAAGCTATCAGCTTTAGATTTCATCCAGGGGTCAAGGAACAATTAGCCTCAGACAGTGGGCTTGGATGGACAGTGGGTTGCACAGGAATAAAGTTGTTTTCTGATTGTAGCAGTCCTTGAGTCAGTTCTGCTCAGTCAATGTACCAGGGAGATTTGAGAAATTATTTTGTAAAAGACATTGGACATCTCTCTTCCCACACCTGGCATACCTGTTTGCTGCTCCTGAAGTGAATTGGGGTAAATAAATGATCAAATAAATGATTTCTAGGGCAGCTGAGAATGTAATTAGAGAATATAGCACACACAAAAATGAAGGGAAACAATGCAGCCTATTTAAGTTTCACAGACTATATGTTAAATGTTGCTTTGCCCAGGATGGAGTTATGTTTCTTAGCAATCATCCTACCAGTGGGTAGGAATCTAGAGGTAAAAATTAATATTACTATTTTTATGCAGTAGAAGACACGTATGTAGAGCTCTTGATGGCAGGCATACTGCTACTTTAATAGAGTCTCATTTCAAACATTTCCCAACACTTTATGAGATCGCTTGTAGTTTTTTTTGTTTTGTTTTTTTAATGATGTGTTAAGTTCTAAAACATCCCGTTAGTAACCTGTTTCTGAAGTACTTTTCCTTAGAACATGACAAGGTAATCAGTTGAGAACAGCGACACTCTGCTGGCGAGTGGAGCTATCTCAGGTCAGGTGGACCATCTGTTCTTGAAGAATGTAAACTAGTAAAATAAATTGTAAGTAAAGATAAAGTTGTTCATGCAGGAGGGGGAAGGAGACTAACAAACCTCTGCGAAGCTCTTGAAAAGCATCATTTCCCTGCAGTTAGGGAGTCCCCTTAAGGAAATGGTGATTAGCACAAACGCTGCAGGGTGTCTGATAATTCACATTTTTATTTGTGTCTTTATTTAATTAATGCCTGCTCATCTACTCAGCTTCATGAGAGCAAGGACCCACTGTCTATTAGATTTTAAATGATGTTCAAGTCTACAATCCTTTGATTTCTTTTCTTTCTTTTCCCTTCATTATCAAAAGTATTTCCCTGAAAAGAATATTGCCTGTTGTCTCTCTGTTTCTCCCTGTCATCAACAACTTCTCCCATTTGGTCACCCAGACTAATCACATCGCCAGCTTCTATCTCAGGACATAGGGAGTGAGGCTTGCTTAGGCATATACACGCATGCTGCAGGATGAACAGGGTCAGGAAATACTGGCTCTTTTGAGACTTGGAGGTCCTATGTCTTCTCAAGCCCAGGGAAAAGCCTAGCTTCTCTGAGCAAATCCGGAAGTGGTAACTGGACTTCAGGGAATAGCCCTTTAATTTTGGTTGATAAATGTTTACTGGTAAAGGCATACTTGAGATTAAAAACAAATGTAAACATTCTTACTGTCTTAGTCTGTTTTCTGTTGCTTGTAAGAGAATACACGAAACTGGATAATTTATAAGAAACAGAGGCTGGGCACTGTGGCTCACACCTGTAATCCCAGCAGTTTGGGAGGCCGAGGTGGGTGGATCACCTGAGGTCAGGAGTTTGAAACTAGCCTGACCAACATGACGAAACCCCATCTCTACTAAAAATACAAAGTTAGCCAGGCATGGTGGCTCACGCCTGTAATCCCAGCTACTTGGGAGGCTGAGGCAGGAGAATCACTTGAACCCGGGAGGCAGAGGTTGCATTGAGCCGAGCTGGTGTTATTGCACTCCAGCCTGGGCAACAAGAGTAAAACCCCATCTCAAAAAGAGAAACAAAATTTCTACAGTTCTGGAGGTTGGAAAATCCAAGATGGAGGGGACACATCTGGTGAGAGCCTTCTGGTTGATGGGGACTCTCCACAGAGGCCCGAGGTGGCACACGGTGTCACACTGCCAGGGGACTGAGTGTGCGAAAATGTTGGCTCAGGTTTCTCTTCCTCTGCTTATAAAGCCACCAGTTCCCCTCCTAAAATAACCCACTACTCTATAAATGGATTAATCCAATCGCCTCTTGAGCACCCAGATCTCAATACTGTCACATTTACATTTGAGAATTGATTTTCTTTTTCTTTTTCTTTTTTTTTTTTTTGAGACGGAGTCTCACTCTGTTGGCCAGGCTGGAGTGCAGTGGCACTATCTCAGCTCACTGCAACCTCCACCTCCCGGGTTCCCGCCATTCTCTTGCCTCAGCCTCCCGAGTAGCTGGGACCACAGGCGCCCACCACCTCGCCCAGCTAGATTTTTGTATTTTTTAGTAGAGACGGGGTTTCACCGTGTTAGCCAGGATGGTCTCGATCTCCTGACCTCGTGATCCACCCATCTCGGCCTCCCAAAGTGCTGGGATTACAGGCTTGAGCCACCGCGCCCGGCCGAGAATTGATTTTCAAGGTGAGTTTTGGAGGGAACGTTCAAATATAACCCTTGCGTTGTACCAGGGCTGATTATTACATTTGAAAAAATCAAATGCAGAAATGAGCACCAGCATTTGCTCTTTATACTGGAGGCTCTTCTCCTTCTTGTTAGCATTGACAACTCTGCCAGGCTTCCTTCTGTTCAAAAAAGAGTAAACAAGGCCAGGAGGGGTGGCTAATACCTGTAATTCCAGCACTTTGGGAGGCTGAGGTAGGAGGATCTCTTGAGGCCAGGAGTTTGAGAACAGCCTGGGCAACATAGTGAGATCCTGCATCTACAAAATAAAAGTAAAATTAGCTGGGCATGGAGGTGCATGCCTATAGTCCCAGCTACTTAGGAGGCTGAGGTAGGAGAATCACTTGAGCCCAGGAGGCAGAGGCTGATGTGAGCTATGATCGAACCACTGCACTTTAGCTTGGGTGACACAGCAAGACCCTGTCTCAGAAAACAAAAAAGAGTAAGCAGACTATTTTTTTCCTTTTAAGGAGGGAGCAGGCAATAAGGAGACATAACTCCTGAAGAAGCAGGGCACCTAGTTCAAGATCCTGTTTCTTTATCTGGTTATCTGTGGATTCCCATTTTACAGCTTCCTCTATCAGAATTTGTTTTCAGCAACTTTGTACCCATCAACCCTCTCTCCAACAAGTGATTTCAAGCTATTCTTGAAAAGTGAATGACTTCTGATTTTATACATTGGTTCTTATGATTGGCAACTGAACTAGAAAGCCAGGACAGCTTTCCTCCTTGGAGCATATAACTAGGGCCTTTCTTCCTTCAGAGAGACACTTGATTAAGAGACTTTTTTAACAAAAATGTTCTATGACACACACTTTAAAAATTTCAAGTAACTTGTGTGTACAGACACACACATATACACACACATACACTAGTTTTACTAATGGAAAGGCAGCTTTAAGGCAAAGGCAATGAAATCTTTCCATTCCTTCCGGACTGTGGTCCAAGGTGAATATATTAGAGCTTCAGATTTACCTAATGGTTTTCAGAAGCCAATCCCATAGCTTTGATTAATGCAGCCTCATAATGCCAATGATGTGTACCCCAGTAAATCATCAGAACACTTCCCCATGGTAATGTATCAGACATTCATTACAGGCTACTGTGGCTCAGGTGATATATTACTTGGGGGAAAAACATACCCAACTACCCAAAGGCCATATTGTGTGCACTTGGGTAGAATTAAGCCTGGCTGCTTTTCCATGGAATCTGTTTGCAACTTTGAGAGTGGTCAGAGAACTTTTGTTTTTTTTCCCCCCAATGCCAGTGACATACTTCTCAATTTGCATGATTCTTCTGTTCCAAAGGACCAAAACTCTCCGTAAGTGCAAATGCATGTGAAAAATGTTGAACACAGGTTAAAATCATGGATTTTGGAGTGACACCTGGGTTTGAATGCCAGCTCTCTCGCTTGATGGGCTATGTGGTCTTAAGCAAGTCAGTCATTTAGACCTTTGGTGAAGTGGGAAGTATTCGTGTATGTGATATCTACCATCATCTGTAAAGGATGATCTGGGATTGAACACACAAAGTAGACTACTTAGTCCTTGGTCCCTAACGAGCCAATAAATGGTAGCTAGTTACAAATGTTCCAACAGGGAACTCCTGACCAACATTTCTGCACCCAACTTGGAATCTTCCCAAAATAATTACTTTGAGCTGCTTTGAGTGACTAGGTTTATATAGGAGTCATGGTTGATGATCCAGATAATGTCCTCCTAATTGGAAATCATAAAGCAGAGCTGCAGGGCAGTGCTAAGTAGCTGGCCCAGCAGGCCCTGTCTTACTTGAGCCAGCTCCTTGCCTGTCAGTAATGACCAGCTTAGTGATGCGATTTGAGCATAGAATACCCTGCGGAGCCATGTGGACGGGATCGCAGAGAGAGAGGAAAAACTGAGCATTCTGGTTCTTGCCCCATGATTTTGGCCGTCAGTGCTGGAGGTGAAAGAAAAACATGAAACTGGAGAGACAGCCCTTTCCACCAAACTTAGCTGAAATAATCTGGTTTCAAGCATCCCAGATCATCTCTGCCAAACTTTGGTCCCAAATGAGCCTCTACTGGTCTGATCTCTCAATCAGCAAAACCCATGGTTACCTTTTAAAAATTGTCCCACTCAGATTGTTTCAGAAATCTACCTGTGCCTCACGTGAACATCTTGTGGGCGGGAAATTATATTTCTTACACACATAATATAATAATAGCACAAATAAGGAATTTTTCTATAATTTCACCAGCCTGACACACACAGTTTCATTGTCCTATAATCTTCCCCAAGATTTATGCTGCGCATGGTTTTATATAATTACATTATTACATCGTTATAATATTTAGATTGATTTTATTAGATAAGTAATGTATGAATATATATGTCCCGTAAAAATTCAAAACAATAGAAGTCTATAGAGCTAAAAGTGAGTCTTCATTACCTCGTCCAAATCAGTTTTAGTTTTGTTACCATTTTGTTTTTTTCAAAAGTGAAATCACCTGCAAGTGTTTTCTGTGACTTCCTTTTATTCACTTAACATGTCTTAGAACTTTCCATGTCAGTACCTAGATCAAATGTTATAGTCTGCCTTTTTTCACTTAATGTTTTTATAAGTATTTCTTCATGTTGCCAAATGTTTTTATAATGTTTTTGAATGACGGGCGTGAGTGGGATTCAGGCCTAGGTGGCTTATTTATGGGATATCAAATAAGCTATCTCCAAAAGGCATGATCCTAAATGAGCAGTGCTTATTTGGTAATGAGTTTATTGGAAAATCATAGAATGGTTCACCGAAAAGGGATTCAGCCTATTCCCGTTTTACAGATGAGGCAATCGAAGCTCCTAAATGGAGCACAGGAAGCAGAACGTCTTGCAGATCTGAGGATGAGGACCGCATGTAAGAAGGAGCTTGGGTCCCCGATGACTTCCTTGAGTAGTGTGCCAGCCCTGGGCTGCCCAAACCTGGACTTCTTATTACATGACGAACAAAACCAGCTTTTGGTTTGCTCACCATAGTAGGGTTTCTATTACATGTAGCCACATACACTCCCAACTGACACAGCTATGTTCGTTCATTCATTTATTCACTCACCAGTTATTTAGTTTTAGTCATGTGCCTGCAATGTACAGACTATGTTCATAACACTAACAGCTAGCATTTATGAAATACTTATTACATACAATGCTTATGCCGAGAACTTTACATGTCTTTTCATTTTGTATTCACCACAACCCTCCAAAGTAGATATTATTTTCCTAATTTTACAAATGAAGAAACTAAAACTCAGATGAAATAACCCACTCAACAGCACCCATGTAATAAACTCCAAAGCCTCTCTGACACTTAACTGCAAGAAATTTCACTTTATAGGCTGGGCACAGGGGCTCACACCTGTCATCCCAGCACTTTGGGAGGCCAAGGCGGGAGGATCATGAGGTCAGGACATCGAGACCACGGTGGCCACTATGGTAAAATCTCGTCTCTACTAAAAATACAAAAAAAATTAGCCGGGCGTGGTGGCCGTCACCTGTAGTCCCAGCTACTCGGGAGGCTGAGGCGGGAGAATGGCATGAACCCGGGAGGCGGAGCTTGCAGTGAGCCGAGGTCACACCACTGCACTCCAGCCTGGGCGATAGAGTGAGACTCTGTCTCCCCCCACCAAAAAAAAAAAAAAAAAAAAAAAGAAATTTCACTTTATTCTTTAGGGCATAGGAAGCCATACGATTTTTTCTTTGTTTTTTTGTTTTTTTTTGAGAAAGATCAAATTCCATCTTTATAATCACACTGTGAAGTAGATGTAATTATTCCCATTTCCTTTTTCTTTCTTTCTTTATTTTCTTTTTTAGACACGATCTCGCTCTGTTTGTTAGGCTGCCTCGACCCCTACCCTGGGCTCATGCAATCCTCCCACCTCACCCTCCTGAGTGGCTGGGACCACAGGCGTGTGCCAGCATACCTAGATAATGTTTTAAAACTTTTTTGTAGAGACAGGGGTCTCCCTGTGTTGCGCATGCTGTTCTGGAACTCCTGGCCTCAGGCAATCCTCCCACCTCGGCCTCCCAAAGTGCTAGGAATTACAAGCGTGAGCCCCTGCACCCGGCCACTGGGCTAGTTTTAAATGTCTCTGGCAGGTCTGTCTCCCACATTGCCCACTTCTGGTAAGAGAGAAAACGCTCATTTATCCTTGCGCCTTCCCCACCGCCTTGGTGGGATGTGTGGCAATTCCCATCTTTAAATGAGATTAAAACAGATCAACTGACTTTAATACAATTAATTCAATTTGACAAGCATGTATTGGGCACTGTGTTCTGGATACTTTGTTAGGTGCTGGGGCTACAAAGCCAAGTGAGGCAAGGCCTGGCTGTGGTGAAAGCTGCAGGGAAGGCAAGGCTTTTCTGGAATTACAGAGGTGGCAGAAGTTGTGTTTTCTCCGGCTGGCATCAATTACTGACTTTCTGTCAGCAGAATATTCCAGATGGGCTGGTTTCTATAAAATCCCTAGGGAGAATCCCAGGGTTTAGGTTCTGGGGGAAGGGAAGAGAGGAAATTGGCAAAAGATACTGCTTGAAAAGGCCGTTTTTCAGTCTTTCCAAATCAGGTACAAAATAATGACCGGACAGAACACTTTCTATGTGTTAAGTGTTCAGTTTTCCCTAGCACAGGGAGGAGAAGAGAGAACGGCAACCTTTGCCACGTGATTGGAGGCAGATTCGTTTACCAGATCAAAGCCTGCGGGTAATGGAAACCTCGGGATAGAGAGGGTGGTGCCATGCAGCCGGGCCTACAGAGCCTACTTAGCTGAATGTCTTCCTCTGTCTATTCTGGAGCTTGAACTGCACCACTTTGAAATGCCAGCTCTCTTTAGATGAGTCACAGGGGGATACCTGGGTTGCTGGAATTGCTCAGGAATTCCAAGATGTTCGTAGAGTGAAGCTACTGGGTCTGGATCAAGTTCCTTTCAGACACTGTAGACATATCCTGTGACGTAAGGGAAACGTGACAACGTCTTCGTTCCTCTAACCTGTGGGTAGCTAATTTTGAAATGATTAACATTTCCTGGTGTTAAGCTTTCTGAAAGATTCTCTATGTATCTAATGATTTCCAAGGAAATATAGAATCTACACTATAATGATTTTACTGAAAGCCAAAGGAAATACATTAACTGTAAACGTAGAGCAAGAGGGCAGGAAAGAAGCACCACAAATCAACATCCTCATCACTTCCAATGAGGGAGGCTGGGTGAGAAGGGGGTCAGGAAGACCTTTACTTTAAGTGTATTGTTCGAATTGTTCTTCATAATGAATCTGTACTAATGTGTTACTTCTACAATGTCAATATTTGTTGAATGTTTCCAGAAAGAAAAAATCCTTTCCATAATATGTATTAAAAGTGGTTCTTGAGTTCAATTATTTCCAATTATGGGAATCTCATTACTCTTTTTAAAAGTACAATTTAACATAATGTCATGTCTTGAAAATAAATGTTTCAAGTGACAAGATAGTTTGGGATTGGAATTCCCTTCTCCAGAGGTTGTTTGCACTGGGGATGGACCCATAATACTTCACAAACAGTGGTGGAATGATTTGTGACTGCTAAGTGCCCAGAGACCAAGCAGCCCTCGGTGCATGCCTGGTACTGTTATTAATATATCTGTCATCTTTGCCTGCTCTACAAATGTTAACTGGTTCACTCTCAAGTGGTATGAAGAAGTTCTTTGCTGCAGTGCTGCAGTTGGAACCTGAGGAATATATAGAGCTTAAGGGGGCCCTTCCCTCCCCTCCCCTCCCCTCCCCTCCCCTTTTCTTTTCTTTTCTTTTCTTTTTCTTGAGACAGAGTCTCGCTCTGTTGCCCAGGCTGGAGTGCAGTGACGTGATCTCAGCTCACTGCAACCTCTGCCTCCTGGATTCAAGCAATTCTTCTGCCTCAGCCTCCCAAAGTGCTGGGATTACAGGCATGAGCCACTGTGCCTGGCCAAGGGGGTTTTTTCACTGTGATTTTTGTGTGGGTTGATTTAGCAGTTGGTGAAATAGTGAGGGCCTGGAAGACAAGAAATTCTGTATCACCACCAGCATGATGTCCTTTATGCTTTGTGTTCAAGGACTCCACTTCTAGGCCATGTGTGGGGTGTGGACACCTTCGGTGAGGCTGGGAGTTCCTATATGGGGGGATTGAGAGTAGGGTGTCCTGGCTCCTGAGTCCATGGTGGGTAAAGGCTGTCACAAAACCCTTTCCCCTTCTACATGAGAATTTTACCTTCGATTAACTTCTTTCTCTGTTTCCCCAGAAACCCGACAAAGGTAGTATGTCAACTATGTTATTAGGTATAGTGATGTCAAAAATGACTCCTTACTGGGAAATTGCACCTGGACTGGGAGAACTAAATGCCTGAGAGGAAGCCATAGCTTTAGGCTTGCCTGAGAGCAGTGACTCTTGATACAGGGTATGTCCCTTGAGGTGATGCTAAGAGCTATTGTGGAGTTGTTCAAAGACATATTGGCTCCTGTGGGGCATGAGGCTCCGGGGCTAGGGAGGATTGTACATGTGCTTGATGTGGTCTCATTTTCTTGTACTAGAACCCTGGGAAGCCAAAGAGGCCATCTCCTGCTGTACGGACTGCTGCACAGATTACTTCTGAGGAAAACAAGCGCTGATGCTTCACTGCCAGTAAATAGAATATCCTGGCTTATATCCTGATACCAAGTGTGGTTGACTGTAGTCTTGTACATCTGAATATATAGTTGAGTCTAAGAAACCCCTCGTTGGGTTTTGCAAATCCACTCTGCAGCCATTTCCTAAGAAATGTCCCTTCCAGAGGCTTGTTGGGAGCCAGATATGGACCCATTTTCCTTCTTGTAGAACTCACAAATCTCTCCCTTCCAGGTCTAGAGGGAATCTCTTCCTCTGAATGTCTTCTTGAAGCCTTTTTGATAATCCCATTTTCCCTCCTGCTCTTAACACGATCTCTGTGGTGAGTAGAGTTCTTCAATAAGACTAGAGGAGCCATCACCTTCAAGTATCTCTGCCTTCTGCCCTGCAAAAACTGCTGAGACAGGAAATACTAAAGTTACCTGTTGGGAAAGATGGGCAGTGGGGAATAGAAAATAAAACTCAAGTTAATACATAAGAAACCATGCCGTCACACTTGTTAATGTTAATAATAAAAATCCCTTACCTTTATCCAGGGCTTGTGTAAAGTGTTTTCACAACCAGCGTCTCGTTTTAGCCTGACAGTACCTTGTAAGGGAAGCAGGCAGTGATGTGGTAAGCACTCAAAAAGGAGAGGGAATCCCTGGTTTGTGCCAGTTTCATACCACCAATGATTTAACAACTCTGAATTTCTAGATATTTAACAACTGGCTCAGGGGAGCTGGTGTGAGCAGATTCCAGCACACCCTTGGAGGCAGGACAGGTATAATCATCCTGATTTGAAGGCAAGCAAAGTGAAGCTCAGAAATGTTGTCCCAGGTCACAGAGTTAGTGAGAGGCAAATCTAGGAACTTGAACTTGTACCTGCTATTGCATGCTTTTTCTTGCTGAAATAAGTCTATCCTTCATGTTATGTGGACTAGTAAAAAACTAAATCCGCAAACCACCAAGAAGAAATGCCTAAAACTCCCTGCTAATGTCTGTATTATCATCAGTCTTCCTTTTCTCCTCTTTCCCTTTTAAGAAAAGATTCTGTCAATGGGCAGAATCCTGTCCCCTCTTCACCCATCTGGGTCCTTACTCCACAAATCAACTTCTCCCTCTCCTAGAATCACGCCTCTCTAACCTGTGACTGGCGCTTCCTCCCTAACCTATGACTCCCCTTGCAATTTCTCTAAACTGACCACATGTCTCTGACTTGCTCACCATCCACTTCTGGCCACCATGCTTCTTGACAAAGTCAAACTGCATGCTGCTTCTATTTCAGCACTTTCCACGCTTGCCTCAGGCCACTGTCATTTGATTCACACTCCCCTAAGGCCCCAGATCTGCCCTCTCAAAAGCCAACTGTGTCCTCCTCAAAGCCAAATCCAGGCCTTATCTCAGTCTTCCTCTAGCTTATTCTTTCTTTCACACTTGACACCACTGATGACATCCTTCTTGAAATGCATTTCTCTCTCTGTCTCCCTGCTCCATGGTGGGTGCTGGATCCCTGGGTTCTCATCATGTCTTTCTGAGTGACCCTCCTCTCAGGAAAGAGGTTCTCTCATGAGCATCCAGACAGAGCCTGGCTAATGTGTGATTACTCAGTCATTGACTCTGTCACCCTCTCTCTTCCATTTCCCTCTGCTGCTTACATCAAACACGACACTTGGCAAAGCTGACCTGACCGCCCTTAAAACAGTTATTATGTTCATTTTAATTTTATTTTATCTGCCCCCTGACTCTGTGAAGAAGCTGCCACCTTGCAGCACTCGCCAGATAGCACACGAAAGGGACACAGCGGGAGAGAGCCTCTGTTGGTAGAAGTCCACAACAGGTAGAGATGACTGACCTCACACCTTGGCTCACATCTCTTGAGTCTCCTGGCCCCTGACTTTACTATTCTCATATACTTCTGTTTACTCCTTTGGATTTTACAGCTTGGCATGCTGCAAAGAGCATAGACTTTGTGATGAGAAGGAGCTGGACTTGAATTTTGGTTTTGTTACTTCCTAACATTGTGGCTTCGGGCATGCCATGTAAACCTTCTGAGTCTGTGTTGTCACCTGAAAAACATATTATATCCTGTTTGCAAGTAGACTATGGGCTGTGAGTGAGATACTGTATGAAAAGGGTCCAGCCTGGCTAGCACTTGACAAATAGCAGCTGTTGTCACTATTTTTGGTCTTCTGCCCTCTTTCCAGTTTGTCTTTGGTACCTCCCCACAATGACTAGTTCTCAGTCCTGGCCATTGACATTTCAAATACTGACATTTGGGTAACACTGCTCCCAGCTGGATCTAGGATGCTCCCATCTGGAGCACCTGTCCTGCAAATGGCATTCTTGTTCAGACCCTAGCCTTTTGCTCTTTGGTCTTTATTCTAGTCTCAAATTGAACACATATTGAAAAGCATTGTTCACACTGGTTCAACCTCATAGCTTTGCCAGTCCCCCAGATCCTCCTGTGACTAGTTTAGGACCTAGCAAGGCAACCTTTTTGATTTAGAATTTTTAAGTAACTTAATGCCAATCTGGAATGCTTTCCTTTTAAGTGATATTTATATGTGTGCATGTATATATTCATTTAAGTTGATTCACTTTTTTCTTCACTGTTTATTGGCCTTTTGAGATCTCCGAGAAACTGTCACTTCTTGTTTTGGAAAGAATTGTCTATCTCTTCTGAGTTCCAAACAAGTAAGTTTCTGGAAGTCTTTTATGTTTAACTCAAAGAATATTTTGTATTTATTTATTATTTTATTTTATTATTATTTTTTGAGACGGTGTCTCACTCTGTGACCCAGGCTGGAGTGTAGTGATACCATCTTGGCTCACTGCAACCTCCACCCCCTGGGTTCAAGCAATTCTCCTGCCTCAGCCTCCCTAGTAAGCTGGGATTGCAGGCATGCACTACCACACCCGGCTAATTTTTGTATTTTTTAGTAGAGATGGAGTTTCGCCATGTTGGCCGGACTGGTCTTGAACTCCTGACCTTAAGTGATCCGCCCGCCTCGGCCTTCCAAAGTGCTGGGATTACAGGCATGAGCCACCACGCCTGGCCTATTGTTTTATTTAAAAATAATTTCTCTACCAACCAGTAATAACCTATGTTAACATTTGGTGAACATCATCTTATTGATGCTTACATATAGACAGGCAGAAATAATTTCATAATTATGGGATTATGCTATTTTAAAAACTAAACATTTAAATTATGATTTTGTTTGAATTTAATCACAAGGGAAAAATATCTTAAACTCTACGTAAATTCTGAACTCTAGATAAAGGTTTCTTTGCCACAGAACTCTTAGGTTCTGTAAGATTTCACTAAAATTAAGAAAATAGTTTTTAAAAAACAGTAAGAAATTGGAGTATTTTTAAAAACTGCTTGTTTAACATTTAGATATTAGATATGAAATCCCTATTGTGAAAGATGAAGTTGAGTGCTATTCATACGTTCTGTCATCTTTCTTCAGTTCTGAATTCTATGTTGTTTGTATTTTTGCTTTTTCAGGGCATATAATATTTGCTTTCTGTTTACCAGAAGTTAGTCTAGCTCTATGTTTAGCCTTAGTTCTATATTTAAATGGATTCAGTGCTTCCCATCATATCTTTTCCATGGCTTTTCTATTTCTGTGGTTTTTGTTCTGATTGAGTTTTTAATTGTCTTGTTTTCATCGTGGGATAGTTGCTTTTTCAAGGACACATGGGTGCTGTGTATTCTGTCTTCTTCCATGTTTAAAAATGTCTATTCATGGAAGACTACTTGGCAGGATCAACTTTTTAAAAAATTTAAACATTAAAACTATGAAACATTTCAAACATAAAGTAAAAGATAGTTCCATATCCACCATGGAGATAATAGATGTTAACATCTTGCTGCACTTGTTTGAGATCCTGAACATTTTTTTAATGAAATAAAATAAAGCTTTATATTCTATGCTTTCCCTGTCTCTTAATCCCCTTAACATTATCCTGAAGTTGATATTTATCATTTTTGTGAATGTTTTTCTACTTTACTTTTAATACTTACATGTATGCTTTATTATAATATGTATTTTAGTTTCAGATTATGTAAAAATGTATTTGTTATAGTATTCTGTTTTATACTTTTTGAACTTTATTCATTTAGCATGTTTTAAAGATTTATCTGTGATGGTTAATATAGATCTAATTGGTCTTGTAAATCATGGGATAATAGTGACATATTGCCTACTGGCTAGAAAGGTGTTTTAAGTTTCTCACTATTACAAATATTGCTGCCTTGAAACAATAAATAAATGATAAATTTCTCAATGCTGATTGCTGAAAACGTAGTTTCACAGTAGCTTCTCTTTGGGGAACAAATCAAATGTAGAGTTTCTGTCCTTACTGTGACACTATCTGCAGTTCTGTTTGTTCATTTGTTTATACATACAGTTGACCCTCGAACAATACAGTTTTGATCTGCACAGGTTCACTTATATGTGGAGTTTTTCAATCAAACGCACATCAACAATACAGTATTCATGGGATGTGAAACCCACTTATGCAGAGGACCTACTTTTTGTATCTGTGAGTTCCAAATGGTGGACTGCAGGACTTGAGTATGCATGAGTGTGGGTATCCCTGGGGGTCTTGGAACAAGTCTCCTGCATTACCAAAGACAATAGTACTTATACTCTACTCAGAACTATAAAAGTTATGATAATGCTTCAAGTCTGATCATTATCATGTATTTCTGAAAGGACTAAAGAGTTTTAACATCATTTTTATTATTATTTCAAGAATGACATATACTCAAATTCAAACAATACAGAATCTGTTTGAGACAGGGTTTCACTCTGTCACCCAGGCTGGAGTGCAGTGGCATGAGCTTGGCTCACTGCAACCTCCGCCTCCTAGGCTCAAGCTATTCTCCTGCCTCAGCCTCCCTCCTAGCTGGGATTACAGGCGCGACCATTACCGCCTGTCTAATTTTTGTGAGATGGGGTTTCACCATGTTGGTGAGGCTGGTGTTGAACTCCTCATCTCAAACAATCCACCTGCCTCAGCCTCCCAAAGTGCTAGGATTATAGGCATGAGTCACCACGCCCAGCCCAGAATCTTTAAGATATAACACTTAACAGTAATATAACCCCCAGATGATCTTTTTGTGCATATAATAACAATTGTATGTGTGGAAAATACATATGTTTGTGTATGTATGTGTATTCACATACTTAGGGTTCTGTAAAGATTTTCTCATTAAGAGTGGACTGTCGGCCAGGCGTGGTGGCTCAAGCCTGTAATCCCAGCACTTTGGGAGGCCGAGACGGGCGGATCACGAGGTCAGGAGATCAAGACCATCCT
>NW_012119265.1:7004016-7004550 GCF_000951035.1 Colobus angolensis palliatus
TGTGTTAGTTTGCTGAGAATGATGGTTTCCAGCTTCATCCATGTCCCTGCAAAGGACATGAACTCATCCTTTTTTATGGCTGCATACTATTCCATAGCACTATATGTGCCACATTTTCTTTATCCAGTCTATCATTGGTGGGCATTTGGGTTGGTTCCAAGTATTTGCTATTGTAAATAGTGCTGCAATAAACATACATATGCATTGTCTTTATAGCAGAATGATTTATAATCCTTTGGGTGTAAACCCAGTAATGGGATTGCTGAGTCAAATGGTATTTCTAGTTCTAGATCCTTGGGGAATCCTCACACTGTCCTTCACAATGGTTGAACTAATTTACACTCCCAACAACAATGTAAAAGCGTTCCTATTTCTCCACATCCTCTCCAGCATCTGTTGTTTCCTGACTTTTTAATGATTGCCATTCTAACTGGTGTGAGATGGTATCTGATTGTGGTTTTGATTTGCATTTCTCTAATGACCAGTGATGATGAGGTTTTTTTCATATGTTTGGTGGCCACATAAATGTCTTCT
>NW_012119265.1:7005134-7006266 GCF_000951035.1 Colobus angolensis palliatus
ATATTGATTCTTCCTATCCATGAGCATGGAATGTTTTTCCATTTGTTTGTGTCCTCTCTTATTTCCTTGAGCAGTGGTGTGTAGTTCTCCTTGAAGAAATCCCTCACATTCCTTGTAAGTTGTATTCCTAGGTATTTTATTCTCTTTGTAGCAACTGCGAATGGTATTTCATTCACAATTTGGCTCTCTGTTTGCCTATTATTGGTGTGTAGGAATGCTTGTGATTTTTGCATATTGATTTTGTATCCTGAGACTTTGCTGAAGTTGCTTATCATCTTAAGGAGATTTTGGGCTGAGACTATGGAGTTTTCTAAATATACAACCACGTCATCTGCAAACAGAGACAATTTGACTTTCTCTCTTCCTATTTAAATACCCTTTATTTCTTTCTCTTGCCTGATTGCCCTGGCCAGAACTTTCAATAGTATGTTGAATAGGAGTGGTGAGAGAGGGCATCCTTGTCTTGTGCCAGTTTTCAAAGGAAATGCTTCCAGCTTTCGCCCATTCATTATGATATTGGCTGTGGGTTTGTCATAAATAGCTCTTATTATTTTCAGGTACGTTCCATCAATACCTAGTTTATTGAGAGTTTTTAGCATGAAGGGGTGTTGAATTTTATTTAAGGCCTTTTCTGCATCTATTGAGATGATCATTTTTTTTTTGTCATTGGTTCTGTTTATGTGATGGATTATGTTTATCGATTTGTGTATATTAAACCAGCCTTAAATGCCGGGGATGAAGCTGGCTTGATCCTGGTGGATAAGCTTTTTGATGTGCTCCAGTATTTTATTGAGGATTTTCGCATCAATGTTCATCAGGGATATTGGCCTGAATTTTTCCTTTTTTGTTGTGTCTCTGCCAGTTTTTGGTATCAGGATGCTGCTGGCCTCATAAAATGAGTTAGGGAGGAGTCCCTCTTTTTCTATTGTTTGGAATAGTTTCAGAAGGAGTGGTACCAGCTCCTCTTGGTACCTCTGTTACCTCTGGTTCCTTTGTACCTCTGGTAGAATTCGGCTGTGAATCCATCTGTTCCTGGGCTTTTTTTGGTTGGTAAGCTATTAATTACAGCCTCAATTTCAGAACTTGTTATTGGTCTATTCAGGGATTCAACTTCTTCCTGGTTTAGTCTTGG
>NW_012119265.1:7006316-7012376 GCF_000951035.1 Colobus angolensis palliatus
TCAATTTCAGAGCCTGTTATTGGTCTATTCAGGGATTCAACTTCTTCCTGGTTTAGTCTTGGGAGGGTGTATGTGTCCAGGAATTTATCCATTTCTTCTAGATTTTCTAGTTTATTTGTGTAGAAGTGTTTATAGTATTCTCTGAGGGTAGTTTGTATTTCTGTGGAATCAGTGGTGATATCCCCTTTATTATTTTTTACTGTGTCTATTTGATTCTTCTCTCTTTTCTTCTTTATTAGTCTGGTTTGCAGTCTATCTATGTTGTTGATCTTTTTTATAAAAACAGATTCTGGATTCATTAATTTTTTGAAGGGTTTTTCATGTCTCCGTCTCTTTCAGTTCTGCTCTGATCTTAGTTATTTCTTGCCTTCTGCTAGCTTTTGAGTGTGTTTGCTCTTCCCTCTCTAATTCTTTTCATTGTGATGTTAGGGTATCAGTTTAGATCTTTCCTGCTTTCTCCTATGGGCATTTAATGCTATAAATTTCCCTCTAAACACTGCTTTAGCTTTGTCCCAGAGATTCTGGTACATTGTGTCTTTGTTCTCATTGGTTTCAAAGAACTTATTTATTTCTGCCTTGATTTCGTTATTTACCCAGTAGTCATTCAGGAGCTGGTTGTACAGTTTCCAAGCAGTTGTGAGGTTTTCAGTGAGTTTCTTAATCCTGAGTTCTAATTTGATTGTACTATGGTCTGAGAGACTGTTCATTATGATTTCTGTTCTTTTGCATTTGCTGAGGAGTGCTTTACTTCCAATTATATGGTCGATTTTAGAATAAGCGTGGTGTGGTGCTGAGAACAATGCACATTCTGTTGATTTGGGATGGAGAGTTCTGTAGATGTCTATTAGGTCTGCTAATAGGTCTATTAGGAAAAGCGTAGTATCTGGGCCAGAATTCACTGTTCCTCAAGGCACAGTCCCTCAGGGCTTCCCTTGGATAGGGGAGGAAGTTCCCAGACTCCCTGCACTTCCCAGATAAGGTGACACCCCATCCCGCTTCAGTTCGCCCTCTGTAGGCTGCACCCACTGTCTAGCAAGTCCTAATGAGATGAGATGAGTACCTCAGTTGGAAATGCAGAAATCACCTGCCTTCTGCATTGATCTCTCTGGGAGCTGCAGACCGGAGCTGTTCCTATTCTGCCATCTTGCCAGCAGCGCTCACCTTGACTTTTAACCAATAGAATGAAACAGTGGTGATGTCTGGGACTCTCAAGGCTAGATCATAAAAAGCCTATAGCTTCTGCCTTGGTCTCTTGAAAAACTTGCTCAAGGTTAATTCAACCACTGTGTGAAAAGACCAAGTACTCTTAGATCACCATGCAGTGAGGAAGCCTGTGCTAGCTGCAATTCAGAAGCTGTGAAGAGAGAGATGCCTGTCCAGGCTTCACTCCTCCAGCCCACTCAGGTTGGATTCCAGACCTATAAATGAAGAAACAACCTTGGATGGTCCAGTTTTAGCACCTATGACATTGTGAAGAGCCATCTTCGATATTGTGTCATATTTCAGACAAAGGACTTATACCCAATGTGTGTAAGGAATTCTTACAGCTCAATATTAATAAGACAAAATCCAATTTAAAATGACAAAAGCATTGAATAGACAGTTCAGAAAAGATATATTAATGGGCAGTAAATACATGAAAAAATGCTTGGCATCATTAGTCATCAGAGAAATGCAAATTAAAACCACAAAGACATACCACTTTATACTTATTTCATGAGTTAAAATTATAAAGGCTGATCATACCAATGCTGGCAAAAACATAGAACTCCCATACCCTACTGGTGGAAATGTAAAATGATGCAAGACTCTGGCAGTTTACTTAAAAATTAAATACAGACCTAGCAGAGGAACGAGCCACTTCACTCCTAGGTATTTATTCAAAAGAAATGAAAACATATGTTCATATGAAAACTTGCACATAAATATTCACAGCAGCTTGACTTGTAATACCCCAAAGTTGAAGAAACTCCAATGTCCAACAGCAGACGAATGGGTAAACAACTGTGATATATTCATACAATGGAATGCTGCTCAGCAACAGAAAGGAATGAACTATTGATACACACAACAACATGATTGAATCTCAGAATAATTATGCTGAGTGAAAGAAGTCAGACAAAAAGGGCACATACTGTACAACTGTATTTATACACAATTCTAGAGAATGAAAAATAATCTCTGGTGATAGAAAAATGGGTCAGGAACAGGGTAGAGGAAGGGTGGATGGCCAAAGGGCACAAGAAAACTTTTGGAGGTAATTTAAATTTTTATCTTTTTTGTAGTGATGGTTTCATGTTGTATATATGTGGCAGACAAAACCTATAATGACGCAATGATCTCTGCCTCCTGGTGTTCACCCCTTTGGGTAATCCCCTCTCTTTGTGTATGGGAATCTTGATTGGCTTCTAACCAATACAATATAGCAAAAGTGATCAACTGTTACTGTTGTAATTATATTACAGTATTTAAAACTCCGTCTTAGTGGACTGCATTTAGAGACTTTCCTTGTGTGCCTGATGAAGTGATCATGTTGGAAAACCCAGAAAGTAAGGAGGATGGCCTCTAAGAACTGTGCGTGGCCTCTAAAACCTAAGAGTGACCTCCAGCTAACAGCTAGCAAGAAGTCAGGGCCTTCAAGCCCAGGCGTGGTAGCTCACGCCTGTAATGCCAGCACTTTGGAAGGCCAAGGTGGGTGGATCACGAGGTCAGGAGATCGAGGCCATCCTGGCTAACACGGTGAAACCTCGTCTCTACTAAAAATACAAAAATTAGCCAGGTGTGGTGGCGGGCGCCTGTAGTCCCAGCTACTCAGAAGGCTGAGGCAGGAGAATGGCCTGAACCCGGGAGGCAGAGCCTGCAGTGAGCCGAGATTGTGCCACTGCACTCCAGCCTGGCGACAGAGCGAGACTCTGTCTCAAAATAAATAAATAAATAAAAAATAAATAAAGAATTCAAGGCCTTCAATCATACATCCACAAGGAAATGCTTTCTGCTAGCTTGAATGAGTTTGGAAGCATATTCTTCTCCACTCAACCACCAGATGAGAGTGCAGCCCAGCAAACATCTTGACTGCTGCCTCCTGAGATTTTGAACAGAAGCCCCAGTCAGGCCATGCCTGGATTCCGGACCACAAAACTGTGAGGTGAGATAATAAATGTTATTTTAAGCCACAATGTTTATGGTAAATTGCTATAAGGCAATGGAAAATCAATATAACACATACATCAAAACAGAGCAAATTGCATACTTCAAATATGTGCAGATTATTGTACTTCAACTATGTTTCAATAAAGTTGTAAGAAAAAAGTAAGTCAAGGGAGGTGAAATCTGAGCAGAGGTCCCAGGACATGGCACCCAGGGCAGTAGGTTAGAGAGGCTTGAAAAGAATAAGAAATAAAAAGGCCAGGGAGGCCGGGCGCGGTGGCTCAAACCTGTAATCCCAGCATTTTGGGAGGCCGAGACGGGCGGATCACGAGGTCAGGAGATCGAGACCATCCTGGCTAACACTGTGAAACCCCGTCTCTACTAAAAAATACAAAAAACTAGCCGGGCGAGGTGGCGGGTGCCTGTAGTCCCAGCTACTCGGGAGGCTGAGGCAGGAGAATGGCGTAAACCCGGGAGGCGGAGGTTGCAGTGAGCTGAGATCTGGCCACTGCACTCTAGCCCGGGCGACAGAGCAAGACTCCGTCTCAAAAAAAAAAAAAAAAAAAAAAAAAAAAAAAGGCCAGGGAAACAGGAAGGAAGGAAGTCAGAAAAAGAATGGAATTTGGTAGAAGTGGAAAGGGGTGGATGACACATATTTTCTGAAACATTTTTTCGGGTGACTTTTTTACAGGTTTTTAACAGTGAGTTGACAATACACTTGTTTGTTTTCTGTGGCTTTTTTTTTTTTGAGACAGGGTCTCAGTCTGTCATGCAGGCTGCAGTGCAGTGGCATGATCTCAGCTCACTGCAACCTCTGCCTCCTGGGTTCAAGCGATTCTCATGCCTCAGCCTCCCAAGTAGCTGGGACTACAGGCACATCCACCACGCCTGACTAATTTTTTTGTTTTTTTTTGTGGAGACGGGGTTTCTCCATGTTGCCCAGGGTGGTCTCAAACTCCTGAGCTCAAGCAATCTGCCCACCTTGGTCTCCCAAAGTGCTGGGATTACAGGTGTGAACTATCCTGCCTGGCCAACAGTATGCTTGTTAAGACCATGATAGAAAGATGTTGAAGACATCAATGCTAAATGTGCTTTTGGATTGCCAGTGGTGAGACTGTGAACTATTTGAAGAAGATTGTTGAAGACTGGCTTCTTTTTATGTGCCCATTCCCTCAGTAACCATATGTGTGGCTCTGCCTGCAGGCTCCCTTCACCTCATATCGGAATGTAACTATACCTCCCTTATGAAGAGTCTGTGATGTATGCATAGTGGACAGGAACAGGAATCCAAGCCCAGAGGTTCAGAACAGGTCAGCATGGAGACAAGGGGAACAGAACATCAGGATGTTGGAAGGAGCCTGACAAGGCTGAACAATGCCTGGAGATGTAGCTGTAGTCACAGGTGGGTAAGGTTCTGGAGAATAGGAAGGGGGTGTGTGTGGCAAAATGATGAGTGCTGTGTGTGTAATAATTTTAAATCTGAGCAGATCTGAATGAAATCTAGAAACCATGCTGAAGATGTTATAGCCTGGACACCTCTCGCCCTCCAAACACCCCTGCCATAGTCAAATCTAAACATGTTCCAGAAGCCTATGTGTTTGGGTATGGTCATGGAGGGGAGCAGAATTGAGACAGAGTAAGTGTAGCAAGATTGCAGGTAAGATAAACTGGAAATATTTTTAAAAGATAGAAGAGAATTTGGTGGGGAGTAACCTAGAATTGGGCATGACTCTTTCAAAAAGTTTTCTTTTTTTTTTTCTTTTCTCATTTCAGTGCCTTCGTGCAAAGCAGCAATATAGGAATGCATAATTGTGATTCTTTTGGTCATCCAGCATGTAAAACTCCTTACTGTTTGACAAATCATCCCATTGTATTGAGTCCTGCTTCCCAGTATGGTAGCTGAAAAGAGGTCACATTTTCCTCTTCCAGTCCCCTGGAGGCTAGGGTGCAGACACATGGTCAAGGCCTAGCAATCAGATATGATTTCTCAAGTCTTTGAATCCTGAGCTGGTGATGTAAACATCTAAGACTGTTTAGGATTTGTTCATGGTGGTGGCATTTGGAGACTGAGGCTGCAGGGCAGCAGGATGTCTTTACCATCAGCTCCAGAGATGATATATCTTTGGCTGTGGTTCCTGATGTCTATCCTTGACTTCTGGCCATTTTCCCAGCCTGATTCTCCAGCCCTCCAGATTATTCTTTGAGTCACCTGGTAGTTTTCCAACAAGTTCTTATTCTGGAGTCACTTTCTGCAGTTTTCAACCAAGAACCCTCATTCATTTAACAAAAAGCCTGCTGGAATATTAGCAAGAAAAGGTCACATGCACAACTTCCTTCTCGACAAGGAATTTGTCTTTTTATAGGACCTTTCTTAATGTTCTTTTTGTGTTATCTAACCAAAGAACCGGAATGAAGAAGCATGCATAGGTGTCAGCTGGTGTACAGGAATTTTGTCTATTTAATACTGTTGATTTTTTGCCCTTTGGAAAAGAAAAACAAGTTATTCTGACATCTTTGCTATTCAAATAGAAAGTATATTTTTTGGCTAATAATGTATTTTAAAAACCTCTTATTTTGGTCAAAACTATCTGGCTTGATTTAAGCACCTTACTTATTAATTTCTGTTCATGTTTCCAGAATAAGATGCAGTAGCTGAAGATCAGTAATGGGCCCCTCAAACTCTGACTGAATCATATAAAGAAGTCAGTAAGGCCGGGTGCGGTGGCTCATACCTGTAATCCCAGCACTTTGGGAGGCTGAGGTGGGCAGATCACTTGAGGTCAGGAGTTCAAGACCAGCCTGGCCAGCATGGTGAGACCCTGTTTCTACTAGAAATACAATTAGCTGGGCGTGGTGGTGCATGCTGGTAATCCCAGCTACTCGGGAGACTGAGACAGGAGAATCGCTTAAACC
>NW_012119265.1:7013993-7030549 GCF_000951035.1 Colobus angolensis palliatus
AAAAAAAAAAAAAAAAAAAAAAAAAATTTACCAGTAGCAGGACATTTACCCTTTTTCTTTCTTCTTTAAAACTTCTAGTGTGGAGTAATTAGTTCAGTCAAAGTATAGCTATAGACTTGGATTGATTGTAAATAGACCATAAACAAGTATCCCTCATAGATGGCTGTCTAGTCTTTAATTAAACACTTCCAGTGACAAGATATTCACTACCTCATAATGCAGGTGATGCCATTATTAGACAGCCCCTGTCTTTAGAAGGGTCTTCCCTATATTGAACTGAAATCAGCATCCTGAAACTTCCATCCATTATTCTTACCTTTACTTTTGAGAGACACTGTGGCTCAGATGCAGGCTCTGCAGCAGAGTAGATCTGAGGTGAAATCTCAGCTCACTTACTTACTGTGATCTTGGACAAATTACTTAACTAATTTATTTTTACCTCAGTTACATCTTCTATAAAATGGGAAGAATAATAATATGTAGGGCAAGCGAGACCAGACCACACGTGCTGGTTTGGGTTTGAGGACTGGTGAAAATCAAGACTTGGATTTGGCTTGACTTACTTTAGCTTTCTCTGGGGGTGTGGTGGCCTGAGCCTGTAGTTCCAGCTACTTAGGAGGCTGAGCCGGAAGAATCACTTGAGGTCAGGAGTTCCAGACCAGCTTGGACAATATAGTAAGAACACATCTCTAGAAAGAAAAAGAAAGAAAGAAAATTACTTTAGCTTTTGTGTATTGCCTGAATCAGGAACAAGGTCAGTTGTAATTTACAGAAACTAATTTTGGGGTTTTTTGTTTGTTTTGGTTTAGTTTTTAGAGATTCAGTCTCATTTTTTTGTCCAGGCTGCTCTTGAACTCCCGGGCTCCCGTGACCCTCCTGCTTCAGCCTCTGGGGTAACTGGGACTACAAGTGCATGCACACCACTGTGCAGCTCTAGGATTTTTTTTTTTTTTTTTTTGGGGAAAGGGAAGTAGGCTGCCCAGAGATGGCATTTTTCTGCTCCACCAGTTTTAGTCTCTGGTTTCTCTGGCTCAGGATGGCTACTGAGCCACCATGTCAGTGTTCTCCACAGGAAACTGAAGAAGGAGAAAGGACAGAAAGAGTGCGTGCTAGATCCTGTCTTCCGTTCAAGTAGCTTTCTTACAAATCCTGTAACCCAAGGTCCTCGGTTTTTTGGGTGTGTACCCTGAAAAAGTACCTGCTTGTAACTGTTGCATCTTGAGTTCTTGTTGTTTCGAGAAGTTCCAGGAAGAAGCTCAGCCCCAGAAAAACAAAAACTGGTTGGATCTAGAGATGCCTGAGATGGAGATGAACTTTAGTGAAGTCTCCTCATTACCATATCAAAAACACTGCCCAGGGAGGAGCTTATTCACCATTTTCTATATGCGTGATGTGTGTAGAAGCATGATCGGTGACTGTGTTGACTTTACTGTACCTCTGCATACAAAAACTCAGCCAGCCAGTCCAATAAAAGCCCTATTTTCACTGGTGTTTGGGAAGGCGCTCCTTTGTGGGACTATCCCGGGGATCCTCCTTACTTGTTCTAAGTAATACAATCCCCTTGTTAAATCCTCCTTGGTTATGGTCATTGGACTGTCACCTGCAAAGCTACTGAATCCATCTGTTATGTGAGTAACAATCCCATGTAACAATGTACACTCACCTGTCACTGGACAGAGCTGAGCCACATGGCCATTCTTGGCTATAAGGCAACCTGGGAAATACAGTCTTTTAGCTAGAACATTATCACCCCAGATAAGGTTAGCATTCTGATGCTAAGAAAGAAGAAAGGAGTGGATATTGAGCAGGAAAACTGCAGTCCCCCCTACATGACTGAATCAGCAAATAAGCAGTACAAAGTTTATAGACATCTTTGCTATGTTCTATCTATCTATCTATCTATCTTGCATGCAGATATACAACATAGCAAAGATATCTCTCCCTCTTTATATATATACACATATATATACACATACATATATCTTTGCTATGTATATATCTCTTTCTCTAAATATATACGCACACATATAGAGAGAGATATCTATATATCTATATCGAGAGAGAATGAGAGAGAGATTTTAAGGAATTGGCTCATGTGATTGGCCAACAAGTCCAAAATCTGCAGCACAGGCTGGCAGGCTGGGGACCCAGGGAAGAACTGATGTTTGCAGCTCAAATCTGAAGTTAGTCTGGAGACAGAATCCTTCTTCCTCGGGGGACCTCAGTCTTTTCTCTTAAAGCATTCAACAGATTGGATGAGGCCCATATTATGGAGGGTAATCTGCTTAACTCGGTCTACAGATTTATATGCTAATCATATTTAAAAATGGCTTCACAGGCTGGGCGTGGTGGCTCACACCTGTAATCACAGAACTTTGGGAGGCCAAGGCGGGCAGATCATGAGGTCAGGAGATCGAGACCATCCAGACTAACATGGTGAAACCCCGACTCTACTAAAAATACAAAAAAATTAGCCAGGCGTGGTGGCAGGTGCCTGTAGTCCCAGCTACTCGGGAGGCTGAGGCAGGAAAATGGCATGAACCCAGGAGGTGGAGCTTGCAGTGAGCTGAGATTGTGCCACTGCTCTTGAGCCTGGGTGACAGAGTGAGACTCTGTCTCAAAGAAATAAACAAATAAAAAATAAAATAAAAATGGCTTCACAACAACATCTAGACTGGTGTTGGGGTATCATGGCCTAGCCAAGCTGACATAAAATTAACCATCACACATGGTTGCAGATGCAAGCAGATCTGGCTGCCTGGTGGCTGTTTGTTTCTAATGGATTCAATGGAGATGAGTTCAGTGGGTTCACCAGCTTATACAGAGGAAGAACTCACTGGTCAGAAGAGCCCAGAGCCCTGGTTGTTGCCTTTTGCATCTTCTAAGGCTGGAGGTGTAGAGGGAGGGTGTGGGCATGCATGGCACTCAGGGGCCACATTGTTTCCTGGAAAGTAGTTCTTGTGTCAGGGTCACAAAACCTAGTTAGTTCCATGTTTTATTTCTTGTGGCCCCTAAGGCCTGCACACAGGCACTCCGTAGAGCTGTGTTGCGGACTGAGTCAGCTCTGTCCCGTAGAACTGCCTCAGCACAGTGCTTGGCACAGGCTGGGTCCCCGAAAAATGCTATGTGGAAAAGCTCTAATTCTTTAGAAATATTTGACTATAGTTCCACGTGCTTTCATAAGTATTTCTTCTCCTAAACGTTCCTGATTTCAGGCTTAGGTCTTTGTCACCTTGACTATGGAGGTGGGGGGCGAAGGTGGGAGGAGAAATGGGAATGGGTGAGAGGACTTTCTCATTTTAGCAGATGTTACTGAGCACTCTAGCTAAATACATCTCTAACACATGCGGAAATGTTATGTTTAAGTTGAATAACAAAAGGAGTTTGTTTATATGCAGTTGGATAGCTCTCTCTCTCTGTAGAGGAAAGAAATCCTGTTTTCACCAGGAACATTTATTTTGTGGGTGTGCAACTTCCTCCTACTTCTCCTTGGTTTGATGTGGTGACAACTCATTTCACAGACAGCACAACTGCACACAACCCAGATCAGAAGAAAGGAGAGGAAGGGGTAGACTGAATATGTGGTATTTGGTGACATTGTGTAGCTAAATGGCAACTCTACTCTACTTTTCCTGAAATCCTTCGGGTATAAAGTTCAGGGAGAGTTGATACCTGATTAATACATATAAAGAGGTTAACATAATGTACTTCCAATTACAGATGGTGAGTTATTCTCCTACTTGCTTTCTTATGCCAAATAGGTAAGTCTTACATTAATGAGAGGAATAGTGAAATGGAGCAGGGTAGGCGGAATACATTTCAGAACTTAACAATAACAGCATATATATGCACATATTCAATTTGCAACTTCCCTTTGGTTTTCATAGCCTGTCTGTGGAAGGCCACCCAATTAGTTAAGAAGAAAAGGGGTTGGAGATCATGACTAGTTATTTTATGTGCACTGAAATAGAGGAAATGGCCACAGTTGCTTTGCCAGGGGTGTCCAAACCCTACTCCCCACCCCCACCATTAGACTAAAAAAGGCATCTTATAGCATCAAACAACTTAAAGAGATGTAATAAGGAAACTGCTTCCTTTGCACATCTGTGAAGAACATCTGGCTCTGGAGTTAGCCCTGGCAACTTTAGCAGTTAATTGGTGGCCCACAGATTGAAAGGGAGGCAAACCCTCCAGTCCTCAGGCTCGTCTGCAAAGTTTCTTGGTGGCATAACCACGAAGCCGAAGAGTAAAAAGCATCTGGTACCTTTTTCTGCTGCGCACTTTGCCTGTGCTGAGCTTACTCCCTGACCGTAGACTTAAAAGACAGAGGCTTATGGAGACTCAGGCGCTGGCCTCAGAGAGCAGTACATCTGAACTCTGCCCTAGAGGCTCTTTATCGTGAGCACTGTGGGCCGGTTCGGGGGCTCGATCCCTCAATTACTACTTCATCTCTTTTGTGATATAAGATTATTGAAGACACGTGCCTTGTTGTATTTTCCAAAGATGGCCACAAAAATAACTCTCATCCCACATGCTCATCTGCAATATGACCTCTCCTCCCCCATTGAGATGCAGTCTTATTTCCTGCCCCTTGACTCTCGGCTGGCCTCAGTGACTCACCTGCAGCCAATAAAATGTTGTGGAGGTGGTGTGGTGTGACTTCCAAGGTTAATCTAGAAAAAGCCATGCAGCTTTCTCCTGGCTCTCCTGGAAGGTTTGCTTTTCAGACATTCCCTCCTGAGACACTCTGTTATAGGACCAGCTGTCATGCTGTGGGAAATCTACGTCACATGGAGGGCCAAATGCAGGTGCTCCTGTCAACAGTCTAAGCAGAATCTGGCCTTTCAGTCATTTTAGCCTTGACACCAGATATATGAGGGAAGAAGCCTCCAGATAGTTCCAGCTCCAACTGAGTTTTTAGCAGGGGTCCAGACATTGTGGAGCAGAGACAATTCATCCCTGCTATAACATCCAAATTCCTGACCCACAGAATCTTTGAGCACAGTAAGATGGCTGTTTTATGTAAGTTTGAGATCATTTGTTATACAGCAATAGATAATCGGAGTATGCGCTTAAGAGATACTTTTGGAAGAATCTGCAAGCAGGCTATTAATCAGAATGCCCCACTTCCCCTCCCCTACACCAGAACACTTTTCTGCATGTCTAGCAAAGTATTGCACAATGTCTAACTTACAAGAGAGGTACAGTTACCCCCAGCCTCTCCTTTGTAAGCAATGGAAAAAGATGCCCATTCCCCTGAGACAATGCAGCCCTACCCCACAACACATAGCCTGGCAGGCCAAGTGCAGGTTCCCATCCCACTGCGTCCCCAGCCTGGCTGAATATCTTGTGCAGTGCAGGAACTATACAATTGTATATAGCAACCTTGAAGAAGTGTAAAGTAAGCTCTCTGTCCTCAAGGAATTTACATTCTTATTGATGATCTAAAATATGTGTAGTTTAAGATGGAAAAGTTTTAAATGTTAAATCATGAAATAACACTGACTTTACAAAGAATTTGGCAAAAATAAGAAAAAATATGGAGGTATAGAAAAAGCACTGGACTTTTAAGTAGGAGATCTGGGTAGACGAGCCAAGCTCAAGCCATGTCCTGCATGATGCTAGCATGGCCTTACCTGGTGGCTGGGAATAGGCACTTCAGTTCTTTGGGCTTCAGTTTCCTTTACCTGGGGAATGAAGTTGGTCTAATTGGTGCTTCTCAAACTTTTCTGTTGTGATATCCTTATGGCATAACAGAGTGGTGTCTGAGGGTTTAATCTGGATTGTCTGGCAAGAACTGGATTTAAAAAAACTGCACAACCCCTTGATTTGTTCAGATGACTCACTTCTCATTGCCTTTAGTTTTCAGGGAGAAAAAAAAAATGACCTTAGTAGAAAAGTCTTCCTCAACCACTAAAAAGCACAGCTCCTTCACCATTACCATTCTCTATCTGTGATATGTTAAAGATGGCCACAAATTCTTTAATACTCTTCCTGTTGAGAGGGAGGTCTATGTCCACTTAAATCTAGGCAGGTCCAGTGGTTTAAGCAATGGAATATAGCAGCGATGGTGCTGGACCAGTTTTCAGGTCCAGGCCTTAAGAGATTGGCAGCTCCCACTTTCTGCCTCTTGGAACAGTTTCTCCAGGAGCCCTGAATTTGATGACTTGAGACCACCATGCTGAAGTGGCCAAGTGTAGGTGCTCCAGTCAACAGTTCCAGCTGAGCCCTACCTTCTGGTGCTTCCCACCAAGGCATCAGACATGTGAGCAAAACCACTTTGGACTCTCAAGATAGGTCCATCTGCCAGTTGATGCCACTCAGTAGGACCACCCGACTGAAGCCTACTGGAGTACCTGGCCCATAAAATTGTGAGATATCATAGAACAGTTCTTGTTTCAAATAACTAGGTCTTGAGGTGGTTTGTTACACAGCACTAGATAACTGGAACGTGAACCCTCAACCTGCTTTGCTTTCTTTACTAGGAGTGCTGTCTTGGATCTGGCTCACACTGGATCACAGGAAGTTAAATTTTCAAGAATTGTATGAGCCAGTTATTAAATACAGCCGCCATCAGGAATTGAATGATTTAACTTCCAATTAAATTAATTATATTAAAAATGAAGTTAGTAAATTCTCAAAACTCATCACTTCCTAGTTCTTTTACTACATATTTCTCTTATGCTCTTGAGATTATTAATGTCTATGGTATCTGTGTGTTGGAAACACTCTACAGTCAGGCCCTAGTGTACTCTCCCAACTCCCTATCTAATGACATTGCATTGGTAGCTTGAAATTGATCATGGTAGAACTATTTGCACCACAGAAATTTTCCAATCCCTCTCAGAAAACTGGCTGTTAGACATTTATACCAGCACACCACTACCATTGTTTACTGCATTTATAACCATCTGAAACAATTGATGCTTATTAATTATTTGCTTATTCCACACCCCTGACCCTTGCCAATGGAATAGAAGCTTCTGTCTTTTTATTCATCACTACCTCCCCAGAACTTAGAAGAGTGCCAGGCACAGAGGTGTTCAGTAAATACTAATTGAATGAAGGCATCCTCCTCCTGTTGTCTGCTACATCCCTCTTCTTAGAGACTGCTGGCTTCCTTCTCAGCAGCTGTGTGACTCTACCCCACTGGCCACAGACACCTGATTCAAGCTGGACCAGTGAGCATCCCTGAACTGCACATATGGAATTGGGTGAGACACTTGCATTTGGAGAGAGGGAGAGAGGGACACAGCGAGAGCACAAGCCAGGAACTGGAGTGACTGGTACTTTAAAATGTGAATTTGGAAGCTATGGACAACCATTTTCAATTCACCATGAGGAATGAGTAGTAAAAATAAAAAGCCCTTCTTGCAAGAAGAATGAAGCCACTTCTTGGATAGACACCATGATGAGACAGAGGAAGGGAGAAGACTCCCTGGTGTTTGCCCCTCCTGGGTCTCATGGATTTTTGCCCTTTAGTTCTATGAGACTCCACTGTGTCTTTACAATACATTTTCCTCCCCTATATTCACTAACTTGAGTTGATTTTTGCAACCCCAGTGTCCTAACAAACATAACCTCCATGTTTGTTTTAATATAGTCTCTCAAATTATTCACCTAGCAAAAATGTTTCGTATGGATCCTTTGGGCATGTTTAGAAGGCTGAGTCATATTCAGTCTAGCAAGTCTAAAAACATGTACATCAGGGTTGGCACTAGTAGTTTCTCTTGTCTTTCTCAAGTCACAGTCTGTTAAGAATTAGGTTAAAATGCAACTGTGGGTGTGAATAGCAACAATTTTCTTTTTCTTTTTTTCTTTTTTTTTTTTTTTTTTGAGACGGAGTCTCCCTCTGTTGCCCATTCTGCCTCCCAGGTTCACGCCATGCTCCTGCCTCAGCCTCCAGAGTAGCTGGGACTACAGGCACCCGCCACCTCGCCTGGCTAGTTTTTTGTATTTTTTTAGTAGAGACAGGGTTTCACCATGTTAGCCAGGATGGTCTCGATCTCCTGACCTCGTGATCCGCCCGTCTCGGCCTCCCAAAGTGCTGGGATTACAGGCTTGAGCCACCGCGCCCGGCCCCAATTTTCTTTTTCAAAGTTTGCAATTCTTTTTTTTTTTTTTTTTGAGATGGGGTCGTGCTCTGTCACCCAGGCTGGAGTGCCGTGGTGCGATCTTGGCTCACTGCAACTTTCGTCTCCTGGGTTCAAGCGATTCTCCTGCCTCAGCCTCCCGAGTAGCTGGGACTACAGGTGTGCATCACCATGCCTGACTAATTTTTGTGTTTTTTGTGGAGACAGGGTTTCACCATATTGCCCAGGGTGGTCTTGAACTCCTGGCCTCAAGCAATCTGCCTACCTCGGACTCCCAAAGTGCTGGGATTACAGGTGTGAGCCACCACGTCCAGCCTACAAGTTTGAAATTCTTATTAGGGCAATGACTGTGGAAAGGACACTGAAAATTGACTTGGTGTGCAGTTCTGCATTGGAGGAAATTTTACTTAACTAGATCTTCTTTTAATATGGTCAATTTGGGGGAGGGTAGGTCTGATTCCAGATGGTCTCACTTGTCAAAGAAATACTGGTCAAGGGAGTTTTTCGTGAACAACTATGATTTAGGATGTTAGCCAGGTGCAGTGGCTCACGCAGGTAATCCCAGCGCTTTGGGAGGCTGAGGCGGGTGGATCATCTGAGGTCAGGAGTTCGAGACTAGCCTGGCCAACATGGTGAAACCCCGTCTCTACTAAAAATACAAAAATTAGCTGGGTGTAGTGGTGTGTGCCTGTAATCCCAACTACGTGGGAGACTGAGGCAGGAGAATTGCTTGAACCCAGGAGGCGGAGGTTACAGTGACCCGAGATCATACCATTGCACTCCAGCCTGGGCCATAGAGTGAGACTCCATCTCTTAAAAAAAAAAAAAAAAAAAGATTTAGGATGTTATTCTTAATTTTTAATTTTGCCATTTAATCCTGAAATTTCTATCACAAGTAAATGGACTAAAGGTCTCAAACAACACACACTCCCCACAATCAATACTTTATGGGTCCATAGGTTTCATTTCCCTCTCTTGTGCAGGGAAGGCATTTACAGCCTGGCCTCAGATGGGATGATGAAGAGCAGTCAGCCTCACTGTTTGCCAAGTAAGCCAGGGTTGGGAGGCACTCGTGATCAGGTTGGATCATTCCCCCATCCTGGTGTTTCCTCTTTGTTTTGCTGTCTTTTATTTTCTTCCCACATGAAGAAACAAAACAATTCAGTTTTAAATTTGTATACTGTACTTTTTCTTGATTATGTCGGTCTGTATTTGTAAGAAAAAAGGAGTTTCGAAGTTACCTCTCATTTGATCACCATTCTGGCCGAACCAATTCGTAACCCAATCATTGTTTTGTTGCTCTTGGATATTTGTTAGATTATTTAAAATTATATTTCACTACTTCACTGATATTAAGCAAAACAAGAAGTGAACTCTGTGTTAAGTGACTGGGAAGTTCTGGGACAGTGCCCCTCCATCCCAGAACATCGGCTTGTTTGAATTAAAACAGAACTTTCTTACCCACGTCAGTTGCATATTCTAGAAATCACCACCACCACCACAGAAAGAGGCTGGAGGCTCTCCTACCCTGTTCATTCCTTAAGGGCCCTGCTTCCCTTATTTCCTTGGTCTATGGCCCTAAATACACAAATGAGTGCTGAAGGTTTTTAAAAAGTAGAAAGGAAAAGGGCAGGGACTTCAACCCCCACTTTAAAATGATTTACTTATTTATTCTCTGCTTATATTTCTTGTGGAGAGAGTAAGTATAGAACCAACAAGGGGCTGAGTAGCTGAGAAAGGGGCCACCTAAAAGTGAAACAATACTTTCTACCAGAGGAGCAGGGAGCCTAATGCAGCACATTATCATTTTTGTTATTTGGGTTTAATAATTTTGACAACTTTACACTCATTCACAAAAAGTCAGAACTGGTTTTATTTACTGTTGATTTCATCCTCCTGTGGATGAGATAACTGAGGCCTAGGGGAATGAACTAGTGCTACTGAAATGTTTGTTTAAGTTATTTTTGTGTTAATAGTACACTTTGAGTATCTTTTTCCACATTAAAAACTTTCTGAATTATAAATGTTTTCCCTACATTATTTAACAATGTACACGGCTTAAAAAAATAAAAATTCAAACTTCGGGGGTGTCTCAGCAGCTGTTAATTGTACATTTTGTACTAACTCTGGGTGTCGCGCTTCTTGTAAGATTGTGCTTTGTGCTTCAGTTTGTTACCTTTGTAGACTTATTTAATAAAACCATTCAAATAAACCAAACTTGTTTTTGTTGGAAAAAAAATACAAATAAAGAAAGAAAGAAATGAAACAGATCTTTCTGCATCAGAGGGAAGGGTTTTGACATGAACAGTTGAATGGCACCTTCCAGGCCATTCTGAAACTTACCTCGAGGGGAGCTTTGCACACTGTATTTGCTCTGAATTCTGCTGTTCTTAGCCAAGACTTCCCCCTTTTATGTTGCCAAAAACTATGTTGCTTTTCCTTCAAAATCTACATAGTTGTTAAAAAATACTTTCAAGCCTTTAGTCAAGTGCAGAGAGCAACATAATCAATACGGAGGACTTAACACCCAGGTTTAACAAATACTTACATTTGGCCATAATGGCTTTAGGTCCTTTTCCTTATCGAAACCCAATATTACAGATGGAAATAAAGCCCCTTTTGTAGCCTCCCCTTTGCTATTCCTCTCCCTTCCTCATGACTGGTTTTAAGATGTCACCACAAGAGTGACGGCTTCATGTCATTATTCCTCAGGGCTTTCTCACATCTGAGGCACTATGATTTAGGCCCATTTACACTTCCACGATCATAAAAGCCACTTTGGAAATGAGCATCCAGGTACATAGCCTATGCTTTGCAGAGTGACAACTGCAACTTCCTACAGATGGACTAATTGTCGTGGGACTGTGCTCTTCTTTTTGTTTCCAGTGTCTTGTGGGGTTCCTCAGGCACCTCATGTCTGTCAGAGCTTCATGGTTTCCTTGGTTCTGAATGTCTCATGTATTCCATAATTTCATCCGTGTTCCATTTGCGCTTCAAACTTCCCCCAACCCACGTTCCCCACCGCAAATTATTACACTTCTACTAAGGTAAATGAAGAGTGACACAAAAGTTACAAAGCTAAGAATTTTCAGTGTGCCTGTGCTAGAGGAAACTCCAGAGGCCCTTTGGTGACCTAGGTGAGGGAGAAACAGCCAAATGCCCCATCTCCTTACTCCCTGAGAAGTGTGATTCTCTGCATAGACAGACCCTCTGCCGTGTCTCAGCTACAGATCTGGGCTGACACCAGGCAGCCCTCATGCTCAATTTCAAGAAGGTGAATCTCATTTAAGATGAATGAAGATGGCTGGGCGAGGTGACTCACACCTGTAATCCCAGCAGTTTGGGAGGCGGAGGCAGGTGGATCACCTGAGGTCAGGAGTTTGAGACCAGCCCTGCCAACATGGTGAAACCCTGTCTCTAATAAAAATACAAAAATTAGCTGGGTGTGGTGGCGCACGCCTGTAATCCCAGCTACTTGGGAGGCTGAGGCAGGAGAATTGCTTGAACCTGGAAGGCGGAGTTTGCAGTGAGCCAAGATCGCACTGCTGCACTTCAGCCTGGGAGACAGAGCAAGAGCGCAAGACTCCGTCTCAAAAAAAAAAAAAAAAGATGAACGAAGACTCCGGAGGAAAATTGCAGGCCACCTGCCACAGGGAAGAACTTCTCTCTGAGGTGCAGTCTACCAGCTCTGATTCCCAAGCAATACAATGTGAGAAGCGTGGAGGAAACAGAAGAGCTCATTCAAGTGATACGTGTCCCAGGCATCCAAAATTGGCAAAAGGAACTCCATTTCTGTAGGACAGAAAGCTGGACTCAGCTTTCACTTTGTCACTGACATGAGGAGAAACAAAAAGTGAACTCAGCGTTGAGTGGCTGCTGGGAAGTTCAGGGCGGGGCGCCTTCACCCTGGAACTTCTCTTTGTTTAAATCGGGCCTTTGGGCCCAAGGACAACTTTCCCTTCACCACATAGCAGGTGGCCTCCCAGAAATGCTTCCGGGAATCCATTTCCTTGTCATCTGGGTGATTCTGACCCATGCACGCTTGCAAGGTGCCAGCACTGGTGTGGGGGCAAGTCAAGAAGGTCACAAAGATAATACCTAGCGAGAGTGCTTGACATGTGCCTGGCACTGCCCAAAGCCATTTATCTATTTTAGCTCTTATCATTCCCCTAACAACCCTATTAGCAGCTACTGTTAGCATCCCCAAGGTCACACAGGAGTACAGTGGAACTAAAGCAGTGTGACTCCGGAGCCTGGGACTGGGGGTCACGTTGCTGCGTCCCCTTCCACACAGCTCTAGGACAATTACCATAAAACCACCTCAGCAGCCAGACATTGCTAATAGCCAACGGTCTAGCAAAGGCTGCATTGTCTTTGCAGCCTTAAACACAGCCCTTTTAATTGGAATTGCTTCCTAATTCAGCTTCATATATCTTCTCGCCCCTCACACCAAAGAATCCATTGTGCGGCTCTCAGGAACACACTGGATGATCCTTTGATATACTTTGCATGTAAATGTGAGGAACAAGACTCATTTGATTTCATTATATCCTTTATTGATGTGCCTGCAGCATTTTATTGTAGGTTTTTGTGACTAGAATTCCTAACAAAGGAGGGAGTGGGCTTCTAAGCTGGCAGCTCAGCAGAGAGAGGATTTACCACATGGGGCTCTAAAGGGACACTCAACTCATTGCTGTTGTAGTTTCCAGGCTTTTTAAAGGGCTAGGTGTTTTTAGGAGCTGGTGCTGTTCTATGCCAGTAAAAGTGTTGTCAAGGCATGAGACGAATGCAAGACATTGTTTTTGCTGCTATGCATTGGGTGGGGAATTTATTACAACTGCCTGAAAAAAGAGTCTGGCTGACATCGTATCACTGGGGGAATGCGCTTGTGTGCCCAAGACTGACAGAAATCCTGTGCGTCTGCTCAGCTGAGGACACGCAGAGCTGGTACCTAATCCTTCCTACTGCAGTGACAGGCTCCTGGGACTATAGAACAGGATTAATTATTCCCAACATTCTTCATTATAATTCTAAATGAGATAATGATTAGAAATGGTACGCAGTCATTGAACTAAAAATGCCCAAGGCATTTGCTGCTGGAGAAGCTAACGCTTCCCCTATGACATACTTATTTCCTTAAGTCCTTTTTTTTTCTTCTCCCGGGTTGAGTCAGTCTTTCTAACACAGTCATGCATTCCTTAATAATGGGGATGCATTCTGAGAAATGTGTTGTTAGGAAATTTTGTCTTTATGCAAACACCAGAGAGTGTACTTACACAGACCTAAATGGTATAGCCTACTACGTACCTAGGCTATGTGGTATAGCCTTTGCTCCTCGGCTACAAACCTGTACAGCATGTTACCGTATTGAATACTGTAGGCAGCTGTAACACAATAGTAAGTATTTGTATGTCTAAACATATCTAAACAGAGAAAAAGGTACAGTAAAAATATGGTACTATCTTATGGGAACACTGTTGTATGTGCACAATCCGTCATCGAGGCAAGCATTGTAATGCAGTACTTAACTGTAATTGGAGCCTCTACAACAATCTTGTGCTAGACAGTAATAGCTAGCAATGATTAAAAACATGCTAAGTAGGGGGTACTTTATCAAAGTCTTGCATTTAATCTTCACACTAACCCTACAAAACTGGGATTTTATTATTGCAATTTTACAGATAAGAGGTGGGCACAGAGTGGTTAAGAGATTTCCCTGGGGGACACAGGTAGTATGCCAAGGTTCCAGAACTTCAACCCATAGAGTCTGATTGCAAAATGCAAGATACTGTCTCATAAGACCTTGAGCTCTCTTTCCTTAACATCCTGGCTTGAAGGTAGGCCTGCATCCTATTCAGAAGCCTCCAGGGTCTATAGCCCTCCTGGTGGACATAGCTTTCTAGAGGCCCCTCAGCCTCTCTTCTGTGCTGTCCTAGATCAATCTGTGTTCATACTGCTATCTTCCAGCAAGGCTCATCTGGGACTATCCCACATCAGCTGAGGTTTCTACGGACAGCTGCACTTGGTAAAAATGAATCCAAAGTAGTTTTTGGTTCTCCACTTTAAGAAATCCTGATATTAAAAAATCCATATCAGTATAACAGAAGCTTTAGGTTGCCTAATTGAACACACTCCAAAAAGCTAATTTGTGTTACTTTGATTTACTGCAGAGTTTCTTCAAATGCTGAGCTCCCTGATGTATTTAAAGTGATGTTCAACTGATGACAAAATGTATTCACAGCTTTTAAGAGCTAAAGCAGGCCGGGCGCGGTGGCTCAAGCCTGTAATCCCAGCACTTTGGGAGGCCGAGACGGGCGGATCACGAGGTCAGGAGATGGAGACCATCCTGGCTAACATGGTGAAAACCCGTCTCTACTAAAAAATACAAAAAACTAGCCGGGCGAGGTGGCGGGCGCCTGTAGTCCCAGCTACTCCGGAGGCTGAGGCAGGAGAATGGCGTAAACCCGGGAGGCGGAGCTTGCAGTGAGCTGAGATCCGGCCACTGCACTCCAGCCCGGGCGACGACAGGGCAAGACTCCGTCTCAAAAAAAAAAAAAAAAAAAAAAAAAAAAAGAGCTAAAGCATAACATAAACAGCCTGCTTTAAGTAAAATTTTAAATATATTCCTATATTTCCTATAACCTAGGATCTCCAATACTAAAAATTACTAGAGATTTTTCAAGGCGTCCACACATCAGTGGAGCCCAATTCTTTCCCCTTCCCTTTCATTCCGTTTCAAAATGGAGTATCAGAATGATAGAAAAATCAGTAATTGGGTAATGCTTTTCAGTGACCCCATGGCTAACACACTGCTTTCTTTAACTATTTGAAAGATCTTCACATTTTCTTTTTATTTTTTTGAGACGGAGTCTCACTCTGTCGCCCAGGCTGGAGTGCAGTGGCCGGATCTCAGCTCACTGCAAGCTCCGCCTCCCGGGTTCCCACCATTTTCCGGCCTCAGCCTCCGGAGTAGCTGGGACTACAGCCGTTCGCCACCTCACCGGGCTAGTTTTTTGTATTTTTTAGTAGAGACGTGGTTTCACCATGTTAGCCAGGATGGTCTTGATCGCCTGACCTCGTGATCCGCCCGTCTCGGCCTCCCAAAGTGCTGGGATTACAGGCTTGAGCCACCGCGCCCGGCGATCTTCACATTTTCTAGCTGGTTGGAGAGTTGGGTGGGAGCAGTACAGAGGGTGTAAATACTATTATCTTTCAAAGACATTGCAAAGGAGCCAGAGTTGCTGACTAATGCATGTACACACTTCGGAAGATAATCAGTAACCTTAAGATTAAGTTTTTTCTCCTTGTTTTGCAAAAAGAAGTCTGAATTAAATAGCAAACCAGCTATGACAAGGATGTGCTTCAGATAATAATCAAATGAGTGATGGTTTTTATTTCAGATCTGAAAAGGAATCTGTTACTGCTTTTCTCATTTCTGTTTCCCCATCAAGTGGCAATGCCATGCTGGGGCTCTTAGCAGCTGTACATTTCCAGTTAGCTTTAATTGTCATCAAGCTCATCTTATCTTTGGTAGGTTGGTAGGCTCCTATTTGGCCCTCACCCCTAATTTTCAAGCCTTCTTTATTAAGTCTTCTATTGCTTATAGCAAATTACCAGGAACACAGTGCCTTAAGATAGCATATACTTATGATCTCACAGTTCCATGGGTCAGAAATCTGGGCACTGCTTAGCTGGCTTCTCTGCTCAGAGTCTCACAAGGCTAAAATCACAGTGTCAGCTGGGGCCAGAGTATCACCTGAGGCTCAGGATCCTCTTCAATTTCATGTAGTGGTTGGCAGGATTCATTTTCTTGCAGCTATAGAATTCATGGCCGTTTGCTACTGCAAATCCAGCATCTCTGAACTTTAGACTCCTTTTAAAGGGCTTGTCAGATTGGGTCAGGCCCACCCAAACTAATCTCTCTTAGATTAATTTAAACTCAACTGACTAAGGACCTTAATTACATTGGGAAAATCCCTTCATCTTTGCAATATAATGTAACATACTCGTGAGAGTGATGCCCCTTCACCTTTGCTGTATTCTACTAGCTAGAAGGGATATCTGCACTCCCATGTTTATTGTAGCACTATTCACAATAGCCAAGATATGGAATCAACCCAAGTGTCCGTCACGGATGAATGGATAAAGAAAGTGTGGTACATATACACAATGAAATATTACTCAGCCACAGAAAAGAATGAAATCCTGTCATTTGCAGCAACATGGATGAAACTGGAGGCCATTATGTTAAGTGAAGTAATCCAGGAACAGAAAAACAAATATCACCTGTTTTCACTCATGTGGGGGCTAAAAAGTGGATCTCATGAAGGTAGAGAGTAGAATGGTCAGGCACAGTGGCTCACATCTACAATCCCAGCACTTTGGGAGGCCAAGGCAGGCAGATTGTTTGAGTCCAGGATTTTGAGACCAGCCTGGGCAATATAGTAAGACCTCATCTCTACA
>NW_012119265.1:7030629-7032551 GCF_000951035.1 Colobus angolensis palliatus
TGGAGTCTCACTCTGTCACCAGGCTAGAGTGCAGTGGTGTGATCTTGGCTCACTGCAACCTCTGCTTTCCAGGTTCAAGTGATTCTCCTGCCCCAGCCTCCAGAGTAGCTGGGACTATAGATGCATGCCACCACACCCGGCTAATTTTTGTATCTTTAGTAGAGACGGGGTTTCACCATGTTGGTCAGGATGGTCTCGATCTCTTGACCTTGTGATCTACCCACCTCGGCCTCCCAAAGTGCTGAGATTACGGGTGTGAGCCACTGCACCTGGGCATCTCTACAAATGATTTTAAAAAATTAGCCAAGTGCATACTTGCAGTACGAGCTACTCAGATAAAAATCAGTTATACTGATTATCTGGTCTTTCAAAATGATATAATCAGAATAATTATTCTGGCTATATTAATGTGCCTTAACCAGTTTTGTAGTATTCTGTCTAATATTATGCCTCTGATATTTTTCTTTTTCTTATTATTTCTTTATACAGATGCAGTCTTACTGTGTTGCCCAAGCTGGTCTTGAACTTCTGGTGTATTAGGCCATTTCACAGTGCTGATATTATATATTACTGGTATTTTTCTGATAAATAAATTTTTCAATATGGTCTTATTAAATTAAATTTCTTTTCTGAGACAGGGTGCCCAAGCTGGAGTGCAGTGGCATGATCTTGAGTCACTGAAGCCTTGACCTCCCAGGCTCAGTGATCCTCCCACCTCAGCCTCCTGAGTAGCTGGGACTACAGGATGCCACCACGCCAGGCTAACTTTTTGCATTTTTTGTAGAGACAAGGTTTTGCTGTGTTGCCCAGGCTATAAATTAATTTTTTACATATAATTGCTCAACTCACTTTAAAGGTTGCATTTTAGGGTTAAAATACATTTTGAAGTTGTTATCACCTTTAGTTGGTTCTTGTCTGAGAAAATAACTCTGTACAGGTGCTGAGGCACTTGATAACTCAGAACGAATTCTGCTAAAAACATACACATTTTCAATTTAATTTTTTATTTGAATTTTCACAAATGAAATATTTAATTTTCAAATTGAATACTTCACCACAAATATTTTCACAAGTGCTGTATTTTCGTCTCTATTTAAAGTAAATATTTCAAGCCGGATGCAGTGGCTCACGCCTGTAATCCCAGCACTTTGGGAGGCTGAGGCAAGTGGATCACTTGAGGTCAGGAGTTCAAGATCAGCCTGGCCAACATGGTGAAACCCCGTCTCTACTAAAAATACAAAAAATAGCTGGGCATAGTGGCACGCACCTGTAATCCCAGCTACTTGGGTGGCTGAGGCAGGAGAATCACTTGAACCTGGGAGGTGGAGGTTGCAGTGAGCTGAGATCATCCCACTGCACGCCAACATGGGCAACAGAGTGAGACTTCATCTAAAAAAATGAAAAATAAAATAAATATTTCAGCAAATAATTTTATAAACAAAAACTCATTGAATAAAGTTGTCTCTATTTACGAATCTTTTCTTGAATATTATACCAAACGTAGGTGCCCCCAAACTGAAGACGTTCTCAATAATTTCCCCATTCTGGTACAGAATAAGAATTTATCCAGTTAAAACAGGAATGTTATCAAAAGGTATTTCCCACAAGATGATATATTCTGAAGCATAATATTGGATCGTTTGAACTCTCTTTTCTAGTTTATTCACTTTCCTCTTGCTTTTATGAGAATATATTTCAATATTTTTCATTTGCAAGCTTTGTTTTCTTTCTTTCTTTTTTTTTTTTTTGAGACGGAGTTTCGCTCTGTCACCCAGGCTGGAGTGCTGTGGCCGGATCTCAGCTCACTGCAAGCTCCGCCTCCCGGGTTCGCGCCATTCTCCTGCCTCAGCCTCCCGGGTAGCTGGGACTACAGGCGCCGCTACCTCGCCCGGCTAGTTTTTTTTTGTAGTTTTTAGTAGAGA
>NW_012119265.1:7032846-7050018 GCF_000951035.1 Colobus angolensis palliatus
CGGAGCTTGCAGTGAGCTGAGATCCGGCCACTGCACTCCAGCCTGGGCGACAGAGCGAGACTCCGTCTCAAAAAAAAAAACAAAAAAAACCCAAAATCAATAATTGCAATTTATTAAAGCATCAACAGCCTGAAATATTTCACATCTTATTTAATAAATACTTTGACTTAATATTTCCAAATAATTTTGAATAAAATGCAGGCCAAATTCAGAAAACTGTTTTATATAAATGTTCAATGTCACTGCTAGGCACTTAGGTTAATATATAAAATAGTTCTTCAAAGGCTCAAGTATTTCTAAAATTCTACAAATAACAGAAAAAAGAGAAAGCACATAATGCCATGCTGGCATAATTAAGAGTGTTCAACATCAGCTTTGTAGTTCATAACACTGTGTGTATTTAATCATATTTGTTCACTTTGTCAACTACAACTTCTTCATTGATTGGTAGTATATCACAACTTGTTTGAATACGACTACAAATTATAGGATAACGATACCAATTCTTAGTATATTTCTGCTCCACAACTGGAGAACACTGTTTTTATCATGACTTTCTGCTCTACCAAAACTTGTATTATTATCACCACAAAAGTAAATTTATTTTCAAATTCCTACTTTTACATAGAATTTTCAAATTCATTCACAATGGTATCAGTGTGACAAAATAAACATCTAAAAGCTCTACTTCGATTCCAAGAATTAGATTTTTAAAAATCGAACCAATATTGCCATTAAAAGATTTTCTATTTAAAATAAATAGGCTGGGTGTGGTGGTTCATGACTGTAATCCCAGCACTTTGGGAGGCCAAGCAGGTGGATCACTCGAGGTCAGGAGCCCGAGACCACTCTGGCCAACATGACGAAACCCCGTCTCCACTAAAAATAGAAAAATTAGCTGGGTGTGGTGACACGTGGCCGTAATCACGGCTACTCAGGAGGCTGAGGCACGAGAATCACTTGAACCCAAGAAGCAGAGGTTGGAGGGAACTGAGCTAGTGTCACTGCACTCCATCCTGCGCGACAGAGGGAGACTTTGTCTCAACAACAAGAACAAATAAATAAACAAATAAAGTAAATGATGACGCTGACATAAAACTGGTGGTAATTAACTGTGATTCTGTTAATGGAAACAATACATAACATCTCTTGTTTTACTTTTTCTATGTACACAAGGAAAAACGTATTAAAATATGTCTAGAAGAACAGTCATTTGATTGAAACAAAAAGTCAAGCTTTGGAGTGATATGTAAATGGACCTCTTGAAGCTTTAGTGGTTAACTTTTCTGCCAGCACATTCTTAAAAATAACTATTAACCACTGATACTTTTGCTTCCTTGGCAGACTTAATCTTTTGATTCTCATGTAGGCAATGGTATCATTATGACCCCCATGGAGAATGACAAATATCAACCAACTTTTTGCCCAAGAAACATGTTCACTATTAACTTTCTTAAATTGGATGTCTAGTACTTAATTTTTCATTAAATTTCACCTCTATTGATTTCTATTTTGTTCTATAGCTCTCATGGCTGTCAAAGGATTTAATGCATATAAATACATTATCAATAAAATAAATAGCTGTAGATTTACAATAAATGGCAAAACCACTATGTAAGGACTTAATCTTGGCTGGGCATGGTGGCTCATGCCTGTAATCCCAGCACTTTGGGAAGCTGAGGCAGGTGGATCACTTGAGGTCAGGAGTTCAAGACCAGCCTGGCCAACATGGTGAAACCTTGTCTCTACTAAAAATACAAAAATTAGCTGGGCATGGTGGCCTGTGCCTGTAGTCCCAGCTACTTGGGAGGCTGAGGCAGGAGAATCACTTGAATCTGGGAGGTGGTGGTTGCTGAGATCACGCCACTGCACTCCAGCCTGGGCTATAAGACGGAGACTCCATCTCAAAAAAAAAAAAAAGAACTTAATCTCTAGACTTTCTCACATATGTTACACTGCAGAGTCCATACATCCTGTTTCTCATTGACCCCAGCATCTCCCAGGCTCTGGCACTGGCCACGGCACAAATAGTTGGCACATCAAGTGGCCAGCAGAACTGCAGTTTCAAATACTTCCCCTGCCACCACCTGAAATCGGGAGTCAATAGCCCTTACTTGCTGTGTCACAGTGTGCTTTGTTTTGTCAGTGAGTGCCAAGCACATATCCTTAGGAGAGAAGTATTAGTTTTGTGTCACATGGAAAGGGTTAGGAGAACAGAGACAGAGTGTCACCAGTTGTCTGTCACATTTAATCACGGATTAACATGAGAACTCTGTTCACCTCACATGCATATCACATACTATGAGGTGTGACACGGCAGATGCTGAGAATACAGAGTGAAAATACAGGAGAATTGCTTGAACCCTGGAGGCAGAGGTTGCAGTGAGCTGAGATTGCACCATTACATCCCAGCCTGGGTGATGGCGTGAGACTGTTTCAAAAAACAAAAAAACAAAAAAACAACAACAAAAAAGTTAAACAAGATAAAGAGCTCTTTGCCCCTTTTATGTTGTATCTTGCATTATGATCTCTGCTTTCCTGGAGAGAAAAAGTGATGATTAAATGATTTCAAATTTCAAAAATTTTTTTTTCTATCTCTAGGTCCTATTTGTTATGCAAAGAGCATGTGTTATTAACATAATAATAATAATGAAGAAATAAAGTAAAGGTTGGACTACTAATGTCCAGGTTGATGGAGGGAGGGAAGAAGCAGTAGCAGAGACAGTGGCCACCAGAAGGGCTGCATTTTTCAGTGCTGTGCACAATGCCTAACTCCTAGTAGGTGCTCAAGGACTGCTTAAAGAATGAATGAATGCTCAAAAGATGCTAGATAGAGTTCAGAGCACATGGAAAGAGAGAGAGAGGCTATAAAGCAACAGGAGAGCTTCCACTTCAGCTAGGGTACATCACAAATCTGACAAAAAAGGACTGATAAACCTCCAAATGTGGGGAGAAACCTAGGTCAGAAGTTTTACACTAGACTTAAATGCCAAGATCTCTCTGCATTCTTGGAATAACTCTCAGGCCGCTAACATACCTATGTCCATGGAATTGGTAAGCCCGATTATGGCAGGTAAGAAGGTTGCTTTCTATTATGAAGAGATGACAAGGTCTACAATATGCTGAAGCCCCACTAAGCATAGGTACCATAACTAAAAGGAAAGGCCAAGTTCCTAATGTAAACAAAAACAAAAACAAAACAAAAAAAGGAAATTTTATATCCCCCAGAGCAGAGCTGTGCAAGTTTCAAAAGTGATTTGAGGGTGTTTTGGAGTAAATCATTACTCCTAAATGTCAGGTACAGCTTATTGCAAGGGGAGAATGGAGACTGGCTTCTTTGCTGGGCTTCGCTAACATGCAATTGTCCAATGAGGCACTATTGATTGCCTTGCTACCAATAATAATTTGTACCACTCCTCAGTCTTTTCATGAATGCCTGGATAAAAGGCTATCACGTGTACCAAGTATGGTGTGTGCTTCTCCATTATTCATGGGTGTCAACTGCACAGGCATATTTCAATAGTAATTATTATGTAAACAATCTAATCTGAAATTACTAATACATGTAATTTCACCTGAACTAACAGTAATGAATCTTGAGTGTGTGGTTGCATTGACGAGCTTCTTTCCTAGGTGAGGGCAGCACTCATGGGCATCCTCACTCTGTGCCCACATGGAATCCACAGGTTTAATAGGTTCTCAGAGAGGCAAGGGAGGCTTTCTTTAAAAGAGCTCTTAAATCTTCAGGTCAGTACCCCTTTCCTTCCTGGAATTTTGAGTGACAATTATAAGAAAACATTTAATCAGTTGTAATGGAGAAGCAGCATACTGTGATTTGAGAAAAGAATTTCAGATTTTCAAATAATTTTTATGGCCTTTTGGGAAATGTTTATGATTATTTTCTGGGACCATGACTCTGTGAGCTTACCTATTTTTACCAAATTAGCCATCTAGTTTCTTTTTCTTTTCTTCCTTTTTTTTCTTTTCTTTTTTGAGACAGTCTCACTCTTTCACCCAGACTGGAATGCAGTGGTGCAGTCTCAGCTCACTGAAACCTCTGCCTCTAGGGTTCAAGTGATTCTCCTGCCTCAGACTCCTGAGTAGCTGAGACTACAGGGGCGCCCGCCTCCACTCCCGGCTAATTTTTTTTTTTTAATTTTTTTGTAGAAACGGGGTTTTACCATGCTGGTCAGTCTAGTCTCAAACTCATGACCTCAAGTGATCCGCCTTCCTTGGCCTTCCGAAGTGCTGGAATTACAGGTGTGAGCCACTGCACCCGGCCTACCCATGTAGTTTCACTTCCAGCCTATGATCAGGAATCTTTTATGGTCAGTCACCTAGCTGAGTTATATACTTGCATCTTCTGCTTCCAACCCTAGAATTTTATTATTTATTTATTTATTTTTTGAGACGGAGTCTTGCTCTGTCGCCCAGGCTGGAGTGAAATGGCACAAGTTCAGCTCACTGCAACCTCCTCTTCTCAGGTTCAAGTGATTCTCCTGCCTCAGCCTCCAGAGTAGCTGGGATTACAGGTGCCCACCACCACACCTGGCTAATTTTTATATTTTTAGTAGAGACGGGTTTCACCATGTTGGCCAGGCTGGTCTCGAACTCCTGACTTCAGGTGATCCGCCTGTCATGGCCTTCCAAAATCTGGGACTACAGGTGTGAGCCGCTGAGCCCGGCCCAATCCTAGAATTTTATAGTGAGGGGAAACTGAGGCCACAGATAAAGCAGAGACAAGCTCGTCCCAGAACGTGTCTCATCCTTCTCATGCAGAGCCTTTTCTCCCAGGTCACGTTTTTTATTGAAGCATCACTTTTACAGGCTGCAGGACACAGAGGATCAGGGATCAATTGATAGGAGCAGAAGCAAAGGAAGTAATATTATTTTGTGACCTCCAAAGCTACAAGGAATGAGAGTTGCAAAATGTGTTCATTCAGGCCATTCGACAATTATTTATTGAGTACTTTCTATGTGCCAGAGACTGTTCTAGGTGCTTGGGATACAGAAATGAACAAAACAGAAAAAAAAAAAAAAATCCTTGCCCTTGTGGAGGACAGGTTCTAGTGATAGTAAAAGTTTCACAGCAACCTGGTGAGGGAGGCACGATCATTAGCCACATTTTTCAATACATAAACTAAGGAACAGGTACTAAAAATGAAGTAACTTGCACAAAGCTGTGCAGCAAGTAAATGACCAAACCAGGATCTAGCCCTGGCTGGCTATTTGGCCTTCAATCCCTCCTCTTATCTACTACATGTGATTGTCTGATTTTTTAATATATATTTTAATTTTATTATTTTATTTTTTATATTTATTTATTTAGAGACAGAGTCTTACTCTGTTGCCCAGGCTTGAGTGCACTGATGTGATCTCAGCTCATTGCAACCTCCACCTTTTGGGTTCAAGCAATTCTCATGCCTCAACCTCCTGAGACTGCAGTCATACACCACCACACCTGGCAAATTTTTATATTTGTAGAGATGGGGTTTCACCATGTTGCCCATGCTGGTCTCAAACTCCTGACCTCAAGTGATCCATCTGCCTTGGCCTCCCAAAGTGTTGGGATTATAGGCGTGAGCCACGGCGCCTGGCCTGATTGCCTGATTCATGAGTGATGTTAGAGTCATAGTTTTTGTTTTTGTTTTTGTTTTTCTTCCTTCTCTCTTTTTAAACAGAAGAACTCTCCTTTTTAAAAATAAACTTTTTGTGGAACACCGAAAAATAAAAATAATAAAAGCAGACCTGCTCTGGATGAAGAGTATGGGGACAGGGCAGAAGAATGAGAATTCAGACTGTAGCTGCTGGAGGTGGCAGAAATTGAATCAATAGATGCTTACTCCCAAACACCCTCTGGCTTCTCCTCCTCAGTCCCCACTGCACTGTGCCTTGCACTCTGTGCAAAGGTTCCACAAAGAGCTGAGGTAGAAGCTTGGAAAACTAGAGAACAAAGTGGCCAGGTCAGCACTAGGGAGGAGGGCTGAGTCCTAGGAGAATGGCCCAGGACTCTTTCAAGCTATAGCCCCAAAGTGTGTGTTTTGGGACAATCTCCTACCCTTTGATAACTGATAACTGATGCAGTGGCAATCTTCTGTGGCTAATCGGGGAAGGTCTTATGGAGGGAGGGGGAGGAGGTTGATGGCATGTGGAAAGCATGGAGATGCGGCCGGGTGTGGTGGCGTACGCCTGTGATCCCAGCACTTTGGGAGGCTGAGGCAGGCAGATCACCTGAGGTTAGGAGTTTGAGATCAGCCTGGCCATCATGGTGAAACCCTATCTCTATTAATAATACAAAAATTAGCTGGGTGTGGTGGCATGCACTTGTAGTCCCAGCTACTGAGGAGGCTGAGGAATGAGAATCTCTTGAACCCAGGAGGTAGAGGTTGCAGTGAGCGGAGATTGCACCATTGCATTCCAGCCTGGGCGACAGAGAGAGACCCTGTCTTAAAACAACAACAACAACAACAACAAACAAAAACAGAAACAAACAAATAAAAAGGCGGGGCGAGGTGGCTCACGCCTGTAATCCCAGCACTTTGGGAGGCCGAGGCAGGTGGATCACGAGGTCAGGAGTTCAAGACCAGCCTGGCCAGTGTGGTAAAACCCCATCTCTACTAAAAATACAAAAATTAGCCGGGCGTGGTGGCACACGCTTGTAATCCCAGCTACTTGGGATGCTGAGGCAGGAGAATAGCTTGAACCCAGGAGGCAAAGGCTGCGGTTAACTGAGATTGCACCACTGCACTCCAGTCTGGGACAAAGCGAGACTCCGTCTCAAAAAAAAGAAAGAAAACGTGGAGATGCTTTGCATCTCCCCATACTTCTTCCTCCTGCCTCCTGCCTCAACCAAACTATTTGGAGCCACAGACAATACCAGAAAGAAACCTCACAGCTCTCAGGCTGATGGTATGTATCCGTTTGAGCATGCATTGAAGTCAAGGTCCCACAGATTTCTAATGACTACTAAGGCAGCAGTGGGGAAATTGCTTTCTAGTGCAGCCGTTATTTCATTGTCTCCTAAACGACTAGAGTAAATTATACACCTCCTCCTCTCCCCAAAAAACCTGTCCAAAGTGGCCAGATTTAACGACTAGGTATCCAGAGGAGTGCCTGGGGTTTTTTTGTTTCGGAGTCCTGCAGTGGAACGGTTTCTGAAGTCATTTCACTTCGTCTTGCAACCACTGTAATTCCTAGCCCTCACCAGTCAGCTAAGCTTTTTAGAGATCACTTGCTCAAGGCCAGTCTAGGAGTCGATTTTACTCAGCTACTCCCCCAGGTCTCTTTTCACTGTCCTCTGCTTTGCATTGTTAATTTCCTCTCTGAAGGTGCATTTTAACTTTGTTAGCAGGTCTGACACTGGCTGCTTGCAAAAAGCAGCAGTTCCTGAGTGGCAACTGGGTGCCAGGCCCTGTGCTAGGCATGAGACACAAAGGGAAATGACCCTCTTTCTAACCTCAGAGTGCTCACTGTTGTCTAGCAGGGAGACAGTCCCGACAAACACATTGGTTTTTTTTTTTTTTTTTTTTTTTTTTGAGACGGAGTCTAGCTCTGTCGCCCAGGCTGGAGTGCAGTGGCGCGATCTCGGCTCACTGTAAGCTCTGTCTCCCGGGTTTACGCCATTCTCCTGCCTCAGCCTCCCGAGAAGCTGGGACTACAGGCGCCCACCATCTCGCCCGGCTAGTTTTTTGTATTTTTTAGTAGAGACGGGGTTTCACCGTGTAGATCAGGATGGTCTCGATCTCCTAACCTCGTGATCCGCCCGTCTCGGCCTCCCAAAGTGCTGGGATTACAGGCTTGAGCCACCGCGCCCGGCCGACAAACACATTGTTACACCAAGGTGTGATAACATCCTGAACTTGGCAAAGGAAGGCTGTAGGGTACTAGTGGAGCAGAAGGATGCCTGAGTCTGCTCTGGAGAAGCAGGGGAAGGCTTTCTGGGTGAGGCAGCATCAAGCTAGGACTTGGAAGGAAAGAAATTGCTTCTAGCGATATATAGACTGGTTTGGAAGAAAACCCTTATCAAGCGTTTTGTGGGCATTATGCGATATTTAATGCACTGGGCTGTCTTACCAAGAGAGAGGCCTTGGTTTCCTATTTCTACTTTTCTACCTTCAGGGCAATCAAGAGTCTGTAGCTTGGAATTTGATCTTTGCTTCCTTCAAATTCCCCTCCTTATCCCCCACCACCAAACTCCTTGACAATAAGTGCTTTTTAAAACTTCGCTTGCCCCTTTTTGGCACCTCACCTCACCCACAGGGACAAATATAGTGCCTTGGGAGCTGAAATGAATAATAAAAGGGCAAAATGGGAAATACAGGTTAGAAAGTAGCTGGGCCAGACTGTGGACAGTCTTCAATGTCAGGCTACGAAATCTGGGCTTTGGTCAGTAGCAGAAGTGACCATCTTTTGTGGACTAGAATTGAAGAGACAGGTCAGAGCTAGAGATATGGTTTGGGTCATCCACAGCTTGCTGATGAAGAATTAGCTGAAAATAGCTAAATGGTAGACTTCTCAGAGAAGTGAGAACTAGAAAAGAAATGGGAGCTGTAGGTAGTCATGAGGATACCACAATTAGAGAATAGAACCAGAAAAGCTTATCTTTAGAAAACCTACCTAAAACTTCAACTTCCGTATCTGTATGTGGATATTAATAGCACCACCTAGCTTAGCGGTTGTGAAGATTCACTGAAATAATGCAAGAAAAGTGCTTACTTAGCACAGTAACTGGTGCAGAGCACTTAATAAATATTACTCTTCGTTATTATTATTAGAAAGAGTGATCCTCTCTTTTTGCACTGAGATAAGGTCAACTCACGTAGAAATACTAATTGTTAATATATGCATCGATGATTTGTTGCCCGGTAACTATGATTTCTGAAGTGCCAAACTCATTTCAGTGTTTGCCTTTTAATTAAAATGGGTATTTCGGCATTTTAAAATTCATTTTTGAAGGAACCCCCTACTGAGCTGCAGCATCTCAGGCACAGCAGGGGTATACTACCATTTTTAAAAAGCTAGCTAACAATTAATGTCATAATTTTATATTTATCCTGCTAATTACGAATAAGACAAACCACAGTTTGTCCAAGACTGTACAAACAAACAAAGAAGCCTCAGCACAGAGAGGCAGGTTACTTGCAAATTTGCATATTAATTACTGTTTACTGCCTTTGCCCCTGCGGCTGATTAAGAGCGTAACTATCAAAGAGCACAACTTATACAGGGGCTCCGATTGTCTGGTAGAAGGAGACAACCTGTAATGCAGCCTGCTACTCTCTGAGCTGGCAATGAGAAGGACGCTGTGCTAATGATGACCTGACCAGGGGAAACAGTCTATGCCCACAGCTCAAAAGATCACTATGTAAATAGCCATGAAGATTTCTGCGACACATTTTAATAAATAAAGTGCAACAGACATCAAAGACAGTCCTAGAGATTCTCACTCAAAGAAGATCACCTTTGCTTTAGGGTACTTTGGAGCAATATTATTCTTGATATGTGCAAGACAACAACATATATATATATATATATATACTTTGAAAGGTTATGTATGTATTCAAATTAAACTGGTCACAGTGCCTTACAACAGAAGCATTTCCTAAGGGTCATGAACCTGCTTTCTTTCCTGAGACCTGGCACCAATTCCCTGGGAGGACAGGGTATGCTAAAAGGAACTACCTATAACCCAGTCCTCAGTTTCCGCCTAGAGCGGTTGGACTGATTGCGATGCTTGGGAAGTCTAGGGTATACTGGGAATTTTAACTTGTCTGTAATTGGAGACAAAAAAAAAATCACCTTAATTGATTTAAGAACAGTAACCCTAAAAGAAACTCTTTGTACTCACAATTTGGAGAAGCAAAAGCAGCCTCCTCCTGTGACAAAGTCCTGTCCAACAAAATCCTTGATGGAGGCAGGAAGAAAATCAATGGAAAAAATTTAATCCTGACATAAGCATAATACATTATGCATGATAATCTTCAGAATTTGAAAGCCACTTAAAGGCAATCATCTGAAAAAGCAGTGGCTGGCTTACAAGGTGACTTTTCAGCTTCCTGTGGTTGTATGAAAAATATTTAGGAAGTACAGGAGTGTAAAAACAGAGCAAGTCCTCTCCGTTTTTAATATCTGAAATAACAAAATGAATACTTTCACATATTGTCTCAATAACCACTCCTTGGGAAATTTCGTGGTAATATAATACTGATGATAGATAACAGTGATTGAGTGCTTACCTTGTGCCAGGCACTTGATACACACAATCTCATTTAATCCTCTCAGTGAGGAAGCTGATATATTTTATGCCCATGAAAAACAGTAGAGGAGCTCAGAGAGACTAAGAAGCCTGCCCAAGACCACAGTGGGGGACATGGCCTTTAGCCCCTTAAGGGTTCACTGAAAAATCACTGACATGAGGCAGATTGATTAATTGGAGAAAAGACATACAACTTTATTTAATGTGTTTACATGGGAGCCTTCAGGATGAAGATCCAGCCAGGTACTGTGGCTCATGCCTGCAATTCTAGCATTTTGGGAGGCTGAGGTAGGAGGATCATTTGAGGCCAAGGAGTTTGAGACCAGCCTGGGCAACATGGTAAGACCTTGCCTTCATTAAAAAGAAGAAAAATTAGCCTGGCATGCTGGTGTGCACCTGTGGCCTCAGCTACATGGGGGACTGAAGGGGGAGGGTCATTTGAACTCAGGAGTTTGAGGCTATAGTGAGCTATGACCACCACAGCACTCCAGCCTAGGCAACAGAGCAAGACCCTGTCTTAAAAACAGACAAACAAAAACAAACAGAGACAAGATACAGAAGAAATTGTCCATTTTTATGCTTATTCTCAATGAAGTATGGATAGCTGTGTAGAAATATCTAATATGATCGGACAAGCTGGGCATGATGGCACACATCTGTAAGTCTCAACAGTTTGGGAGGCTGAGGCAGGTGGATTGCTTGAGCTTAGGAGTTTGAGACCAGCCTGGGCAACATGGAGAAACCCCATCTCTACAAATACAAAAAAGTTTAGCTGGGGACGACGGTGCATGCCTGTAGTCTCGCCTACTTGGGAGGTGGAGTGGGGAAGATCACCCGAGCCCAGGAGGTCGAGGCTGCAGTGAGCTGAAATTACACCACTGCACTCCGGCCTGGGCCACAGAGTGAGACCCTGTCTCAAAAAATAAACAAACAGATAAAGAAAAAAATTAAGTGTATGATCTTATGCTAATAAAATGCATAGGGAAACCCAGCGAGGCCTGTCTGTCAAGATTCTTCTCGGCCCCTCTGAGCACGTATTCCTTCCTTCTGGGTGTGGGTAGGGCCCTCCCTGGAATGGGGGTCTTATTACCTACAGTCAAACAAAGTAGGTCAGATAATTTCTTTACGGCCAGTTTTTACATAAAATCTTTTTAGGTTTTATGGCTAGTTTTGGGGAAAAGCTGTTTTGGTTTGTATGACCCACCTTGGGGAAAAGGGATTCTGGTTTCTATGGCTGGCCTAGGCGGAGAATGGGAGGACTAAGAGACAGGAGAACGGGAGAAGGTGGTCAGAAGAAACCTTTTGCTTCTGAAGCTGCTGTTGAGGCCTTCATTTTGGAGCATTGTTGTCTGAACCCCAGTATTACAAAGGTAGAAATTGGCAGAGCTGGAATTTGAACCCAGGCTCTCTGACTGTGTAGGCCACTTTGCTATGCTATTTCTCATTTTAGTCATTAAGATACAGGTTTAGTTTCTTAATGCCACATAGTGTGTTGTAAAGTTAGGATTCTATTCCAGCTTTCTGGGCTCCCAAACTGATTCTTTTTATGTCCTACCGAATGCTGCCTCTCTTAATTAGAACTGAGCATTCAATTTAAAAATATGGTATCTTAGGGCAGAGGTCAGTGAACTGCCCTCTATCTATTTTTTTTTTTTTTTTTGAGACGGAGTCTGACTCTGTTGCCCAGGCTGGAGGGCAGTGGCGTGATCTCGGCTCACTGCAACCTCCGCCTTCCGTGGTCAAGTGATTCTCCTGCCTCAGCCTCCTGAGTAGCTGGGATTATAGGCGCACGCCACCACGCCTGGCTAATTGTTGTATTTTTAGTAGAGACAGGGTTTCACCATGTTGGTCAGGCTGGCCTCGAACTCCTGACCTCGTGATCAGCCCACCTCGGCCTCCTAAAGTGCTAGGATTACAGGTGTGAGCCACCATGCCCAGCCCCTTCTACTTATTTTTATAAATAAACTTTTATTGGAACACACTCATGTTCTCTTGTTACTTGTCTGTAGCTACTTTTGTGCTACAACGACAGAGTTGAGTAGTTGTGACCAAGACTGTAGGGTACACAAGCCTAAAATATTTACTATTTGGCCATTTATAGAAAAAGTTTGTTGACTCTTGACTGAGAGGAAACATTTCCTTCATTTTTTCTAGCTAACCTGTGGTCCGGTTCTTCAAGAGCAACATCTTTGAGCAAGAGAATTGGTGTAGTGATGACTAGCCTGGCTAGCAGCTTATTTTAAATCTGAGAGATTGTCTGGGACCAGGAAAAGTAGCCAGGCGAGCACAAGGAGAGAGGGCTATGGGTAGCTTCTTCAGTGCTGTCTCTATCTCTTCCCGGACTCCCAAGAAATTACTGTTCCCTTCTGTATCCCCAGGACCTTGAACACTGCCTGAGATATCATGGGCACTCAGTAGGTAACTGTTGAATTAATAATCAAATATCTTTGATTTTTGATGATTCATCTATGAATTCTGCCTCCAGTCAGTCTTCCCTCAAATGGCATCTCTAACCCATTCACCAGATTATGCTTCCTAAATCACCCTTTTCATCCGTTGTTCCCTTGATCTAGACCTCTTCCAACAGTTTGTCCTTCATGTCTCCCAGGACGGAGTTCAAATAATGCTTTTGCCTGGTAGTTATGGTCTTGTCTCTGGCCCCTTTTCTTCAACCTACACACAGGAACTCATTTGCCTAAGCAACACTTTCTATTTTTTCAAGACTTAACTCCTGACCATTTGACCACTCAGGGAGGTAGGGTTTGCTAGGTGGGCCGGATCACAGACGGCTTTGGAAGAGAACAGCTGTGATCAAAACAATGCTTATGATATGCAAAAGAACCTGTAGGAGGGAGAGACTAGGAGTTAGGAGGCCAATTAAGAGTCTATTTGAGGTGATAATTGTGTAGACAAGGGCAATGAGAATAGAGAGGAAGGGACAAATTGGAGATATTTGAAAGGAAGCATCTTCAGGAATTTGATAAATTAGTGACCTGGGGGATTAAAAAAGAGGTAAAAGGAACAGAAAGAACAAGAATTTTAGTGTAAGGACTAACACATTGTGTTATCATTGATAAAAATAGGTGCTTTGGGAAGAGAAGCAGGATGGGGGTGAGAGAAAGTGAAGGATATTTGGAAATAATATTGGGATCATCCTGTGACACTATGAGCTCCTATGGGACCTAGGGGCCTATATAGAATAGGGCATGTGGCATTCGTGTCAATTTTGAGGTCAGGACTAGAGATCTTGCTCTAATGAGATTGGCTTTTTAATTCATTCACTCAATAAACACTTATTTGAGCAAGCGAAGTGTGCGAGGCACTGTTCTAGGCCCTTGAGGTATATTAGTGAACAAAACAAGATCCCTGCCTTTGGGGAGTTTGCATTCTAGCAGATGAGACAGGCAATTAACAACCAATATAATAAATAAGTAAATTATATAGTGTAATAAGGCACTATGGAAAAAAGACAAGTTGAGATAAGGTGGCAGGAGCTGGGTGAGGCCTTTGCAGACAACACCCAGACTTTTTTTCTACAATCAGTGGTTTGTTATTCATCTTCTGACCAAGGTGACAGAAGAAATTATGGAGCCCTGGCTACTGTGTGATATTTTAATAAAGATTCCTCTGTATTCCACATCTGGAGGCAATTTGAAAAAAAGGGAAACTTCTTGTGGTTCCCATTTCCTGAATGAGTAGCACAGTGCTCAGATGAAATTCAGATGAGAGAAATTCAGATGAGTCGAGGCTGATAATTTGCAGCAATTTAAATGTCACTGCCTTTCTTAGAAGGAAGAGCTTTGTTTATAAACAGCTGGGTCAATAGGAAATGTAGCCTCATTACTCACATTCTTCTAACAGGATTCCAGCCTGAATGCAGAGTAGAAGGGATACATAGAAGACTGAAACATCACCACCTAGCTTTGGACTTTTGTTCTGTCTGATAACCTGGGGGAAAGGTAAAATAATTAATTTTAGAGGCTGGGTGCAGTGACTCACACCTGTAATTCCAGTACTTTGGGAGGCCGAGGCGGGTGGATCACCTGAGGTCAGGAGTTCAAGACCAGCCTGATCAACATGGTAAAACCCTGTCTCTACTAAAAATACAAAATATTAGCAGGGCATGGTGGCGGGCGCCTGTAATCCTGGCGACCCAGGAGGCTGAGGCAGGAGAATCGCTTGAACCCAGGAGGCGGAGGTTGCAGCGAACCGAGATGGTGCCACTGCACTCCAGCCTGGGCAACAAGACCAAAACTCTGTCTCAAAAAAAAAGAGCTAATTTTATGTTCTTTTAGAAAATAAATTGGACAGGATGACGACTTTTGGTAAAGACTGAAACCTGGGGCAATTACCTGGTGATATACAGGAACAAAGACGGTATCTGCATTCTTTCCTGCTTGAGTTATTAACAAATAAAGTCCTTACATGGGTCACATGCTAAACTGCTCTCAGTTTTCTGTGTTTCTTTAACAGGAGCTTGTGTGCTAAGGATCCTCTTTCATTTCTATTGCCTTCCATTGCCAAGATGCTTATTGGGGGTCTTCAAAGGAGGGGGGATACTCCAAAGGGAAGGAGGGAGGAACGGGTTGGGTGATGTGGTTTGGATGTCAGAAGACACAACTGGTATAGATACAAGAGTGGTATGTGCTGTAATTCTAAATTGGGCTCAGCTCTATTAAAAACAGAAACTGACGCCGGGCGCGGTGGCTCACTCCTTTAATCTCAGCATTTTGGGAGGCCGAGGCGGGCAGATCACGAGGTCAGGAGATCGAGACCATTCTAGCCAACATGGTGAAACCCCATCTCTACTAAAATACAAAAAATTAGCCAGGCGTGGTGGCACGTGCCTGTAATCCCAGCTACTGGGGAGCCTGAGGCAGGCGAATCGCTTGAACCTGGGAAGCAGAGGTTGTAGTGAGCCGAGATTGAGCCACTGCACTCTAGCCTGGGTGACAGAGCGAGACTCCTTCTGAAAAAAAAAAAAAAAAAAAGATCCAAAACCAAACTGAATTCCTTCACGTAGAAATGAGCTAAAAAGGGAAGGAAAAGGTGTGCATGGAAGCTCGGGCCTCCTTTTCTGCGTTGGTTTTTCTAAGCCAGTGAAATCCCCCAGGTGCATGGTACAGCGTGATGCATACAGGGACACCCCCCGTGGCTCAGCAGAACCAAGTTTTCCTCCCTCTGTTCTGACTGAAGCAGCTGCTGGCAGTTGGCAAGGTATGATCCAGCCTTCCTGGAAAAATCCTGGGAAGAGCCCGTATCAGTCAGAATATATTTGGGTCTGCTGGATACATGTTCGGCAGGACAGAAGGGCTTGGAGTTTGAACACTTTTTAATGTAAATATTTCTGTGCTCAGACAGGTGGGCTTGCACAGTTAGAAAAGCCCTCGCCCTAGAGGACATGGTATTTATTTCATATTATGCTAGTGATTTGTACCCCTTCCTCCAATTCAACAAGCATTTATTAAACTTCTCAGAGGTGCTTAGGACTCTGTGAGGTGCTTGGAATTATAACAAAGAGGTAAACTTGAATTAATGACAAACCGAAGTGAACCAGTCGTTCAAGAATGTTCTTAGGAATTAATTCCATTACTGGGAGCAATAAGAAAGTCACTCCCCATCCTCACACGCACATGCAACACACAGATATTTTCAGGTAGAAATGCCCTCTAGGTAAAAATAGGCAGGGCTTTTTGTGCAGCGCCCGTAGGCCTTGCCTGAGCTGCCCATGATGAAGTGCTGATTAAGCTGCTTTGTGCTCCACAATGGACTGATGGGTCCTTCTGTTTCTCCTCAACTTCAAACGGGGCTGAGCGGTCTGAGTTTGTTTTAACTCCACTGAGCCCAAATGCCTTTTGTCTTTATCAGACTTTATTCTTATCTTTTCAGAAATGGAACTGTTTCTCTTTCTCCTGTTTCCTCACATTTTCCTATGAGGCACAAACTCACAAGAGACATGCCTGAAAGTGGAACAGACAGGAAAAGCACCCATTTTGGTTTGTTTCTAAATGTCTATTTCTAGAATTTTCCAAGGTCAGTCCTTCTGGTGTGTCACAGAGGATTCTATCTCAATCTACTTGATTACATTAAATAAGGTTTTGTTGAGTATCTGCTTTGTTTTGCGCTTCATTCTGAGAGAGTTAGAGATGATACAGAATGTATTCCTGCCCTTGAGGAGTTTAATTGAATAAGAGAGGCCACATTAATTAAGCTAAGAATTCACTTCTGAGTTTTTGAAGTCACATTCTTGGCTTCAGTGTTTCTATGCATAATGGCTGTAATTTTAATTTATGTAACATAGTGTTAAATTACCTTTAGCCTAAAGCCGACTCCTTGCATTTTTAAATAAACAGAGATGGGTCTCACTATGTTGCCTAGGCTGCAGTGTAGTGGCTACTCACAGGTACAATCTCACCTCTGATCAGCAGCAGAGTTTTAACTTCCTTATATATTTTACGTTCAGCCTAAAGGTTTCTCCTTACATAGTGAATCTTAACCTAACTGGATGTCCAAGCAGACTTGTAAATCACCGCAGACCAGTTTTAGTCAATCACAGGCAGCCAACAGTTTAAATCCTGTTCAGAAAGCCAAAAGCAAAGCTGTAACCAATCCCCCTGTTTCTGTACCTCACTTCTCTTTTCTGTATGGCACTTTCCTTTTTCTGTCCATAAATGTTATCTGACCATGTGGCAGCCCCAGGAGTTCCTCTAAACCTATTCTTGTTGGGGCAGTGTTGATGGAGTGGGGAGGAGTGCTGCCTGATTCAGGATCGTTCTTTGCTCAATAAAACTCTGTTATGCCAGGCTCAGTCGCTCATGCCTGTAATCCTAGCACTTTGGGAGGCCCAGGTGGGTGGATCACCTGAGGTCAGGAGTTTGAGACCAGCCTGGCCAACATGGTGAAACCCCGTCTCTACT
>NW_012119265.1:7050298-7058780 GCF_000951035.1 Colobus angolensis palliatus
CGATCTAGACATTAGGGATGCTTTAACTAATTGGCAAGCTAATTTGGCTTAATGAGTTCTTTTCCTCAAAGTACTTTGTTCCACATTCTACGATTTTTTTATTTTTTATTTTTTACTTTTTATTTTATTTTATGTTTTTTGAGACAGAGTTTCCCCCTGTCACCCAGGCTGGAGTGCAATGGCGCAGTCTCAGTGGCTCACTGAAACATCCACCTCCTGGGTTCAAGCGATTCTCCTGCCTCCGCCTCCCAAGTAGCTGGGATTACAGGCATGGGCCATAATGACAGCTAATTTTTGTATTTTTAGTAGAGATGAGGTTTCACCATGTTGGCCAGGCTGGTCTCGAACTCCTAGCCTCAAGCAATCTGCCCACCTCGGCCTTCCAAAGTGCTGGGGTTACAGGCATGAGTCACCGCACCCAGCCCAGACTCTGTGATTTTAGACATAAAGCATTCACCCAGTCCTGCCACTCACCTTGGACAGTAAAGCTGCATTAGCAGTGGGTCCAGCTCTCAAGAGGAGCTCACTGTCTACAGAACAATGAAAAGCAGAGGGGCAGTAACTGGAGTCTTGTCCTGAGTGGCTGAGAGAATTACTTCACTGCTTTATACTTTAGGGTATCTTTGTCTCTCCACACCATGATATATTGCAAGGATTGTGGGAAATCTTCTTGTGCTCTTTGGATGAAAGGTGTGTTATATTAAGTCCATAAAAAGGTTTTGGATAAATTCTAGAAAAAAAAATGATAATGATGATAATAATGCCATCTAGCATTCATTGAGTGCTTATTATATGTCTGGCACTAAACTAATGATGAAAATACATTTCTAATCTGTAGCTATCTTGTATCTGGTAGTACCAAAATTGTCAAAATATTCATTTCTAAGTGGGGCCTGTTTATAATCTGTAATTGTTAATTTGGGTGATGGGTTCATGGTGATTAATTATACCAATTTCCCTACTTTGGTGTTTTGAAATTTTCCATAATGAGAGGCTATGCAAAAAAGGAAGAGGCTAAACTTCATAAACCATATTCCAGGATCTACTCTGTGCCAAACCCTTCACATTAGCTGTCTGTGAATTAAGAGCAAGCCCATTTTACAAATGAGGCAGCTGAGGTTCAGGTTGAATTACTTGTTCAAAGAGTTGAACCCTGGCCAAAATTTATATTCTTCCCCATATACCCTGCTGCTGTTCTACTGGGCCATATGGTTTCAAAGAACAGGACCCCTGTGTTTTATCTCGGCAGCAACGCAGTACCCACATTTCTGTCCTTGAGTGGATGGATCTACTTATAGCTCAAAATAAAGTTTTTTTTTTTTTTTTTTAAACAATGTAATGTCCATGCCTTATGAAAACTGTCAAGACAATTATGGTGGCTAATGATAATTTTTATCTCATAAGAATGTCCTTGCCGGGCGCAGTGGCTCACGCCTGTAATCCCAGCACTTTGGAAGGCGGAGGCGGATCACGAGGTCAGGAGATCGAGACCATCCTGGCTAACACGGTGAAACCCTGTCTCCACTAAAAACACAAAAAATTAGCCGGGCGTGGTGGCGGACGCCTGTAGTCCCATCTACTCGGGGGCTGAGGCAGGAGAATGGCGTGAACCCGGGAGGCGGAGCTTGCAGTGAGCGGAGATCGCGCCACTGCACTCCAGCCTGGGCGACAGAGCGAGACTCCGTCTTAAAAAAAAAAAAGACAAAAAAGAATGTCCTTAATTGTATATAGTCTGTGTGAGTGTGTTTGTGCATATGTGTGTATAACATTTGGAACTTTGGGGTCCACCTCCCTCTTAGGTTGGTGGTGATTTAGGCACCATTTTACTGATGAGAAAAACAAGACTGAGAGAGGTCAAAGTTGGCAAAACCAGTGTATGGTGAACATAATGGAGTGGCAGAATGTGGTGCAGCAGGAGTTAATCCAAACTGGCGAAATTCCAAAATCTCTATCTTTCCACCACCTCAGTAAGTGCCATGTTAGAATCGGATTGTTTCTCCTAAGAAAACAGCTTCTATTAAAGCCAACAGTGGGTCAACCAAATTCCTCTATAGAACCAAACTGAACAGAAGCGGATTGTCCCATCTGTTGTCAAAACCACCCTCCCGGACTTCAAAGCATCTCGCCTCAGGAGGGAGAAGTCCCTGGGCGGGGGCGGCCAGAGGGAGATGGAAATGGAGCCCATAGGCTTACTATCAGTCCCTTCAGGTCTCTGAGCCGCACGCAGCCACTGACTGTCATCCCAGCCGACTTCTCTTTGAATCTGAGGCTCTTCACGACCCCCATCCTTCCCCTTAGCCCAAACATACACTCTGGGCCCGACTTCTGTTTGAAGTGGATGTGCTGCTCTTCACACTGCGCCCTGCGGAGGTGCCACGGGATTAGAGGAGGCGGCGCCCCGTGGGGCAAGGCGACCCGAGCTGGGCCAGCAGTGTGCGCTTTCAGCCTCTCCCGGGGTGATAATGGCATTCGGGCTTTTCCACAGGGATCCCTAAGCCCCAGAGGGGTCTTAATTAAAGAGGCTGTGCGGGTCTTGGAGGCAAACACGGGCCAGGAAATCAGTATGGGAGCTTGTTTAGAGTTCTTGCCTGGCCTCAGAGAGGCTGGTTCACAGGAGCAAAGGAGATGGAAAAGTTAGACCAAATATCTATATCCTAAATCAGAATCCTCCACTTTCATGTTAATAATCTAGGGCTCTTCCACAAAATGTCACCTTGTTGATCATTTCTGTATGCTATGTAGAAACGATCAGAAAACCATACTGGAAATTGCTCACAGTACAGTGGGTTGGAGTGATGCTTTCTCTTTCGCCTTTCTGGGATTATTCTGAGGAAAAGGTAGTGCTAGATCAGTGTGGTAGTAAGTTATCTCAAACCTTATTTACATGTACTAGTTACTCCCTTTCAGTGGAAGATATTTAGATGAAATATTGAACCGTTTTGCTATACAGCAAGTATCTTCCTAAAGAAATTTCAAATGTGGCTTTAAGGAGAAGAAGTATTTTTAAAAATAAGATAATACAAAGTAAAATATAAGCTCTCCTTCCCCGGAAAAAACTTAAGGATTATAAAGGTCAGTAATATATTTTTTGTGATTTCATTTGAGTATGACTTTTTGGATATAATCATAGAATATATCTGCTTTTAAAGTATTATTTTGCAAATTGTGATAGTTCCACAATTTGTAAATGCACACATACACACTTATGTATGTGGTTATATAATTAGTGCCAGTTTACTTTCTAGACCATAAGCTCCGTGAACATAGGGACTATATCTGACTTGTTCATCCACTGTATCCCCAGTGCCTGGTATATATATTAGGTACTCAATAAATATCTGTGAGTGAATATTCAAAGAGGTGCAGTGTAATTATGATGGTACATATGTGTTTTTATCCGAGGAAAATGCCTTTTTAAAAAAAATTAATATTTCAGTTATTAAGTATTCAGGTTACAAATTTAGACATTGTTTTAAGAAAGCACTAATGTCTATAATAAAAATGTGATTGAAAAGATTCTATAGGCCGGGCATGGTGGCTCAAGCCTATAATCCCAGCACTTTGGGAGGCCGAGACGGGCGGATCACGAGGTCAGGAGATCGAGACCATCCTGGCTAACACGGTGAAACCCCGTCTCTACTAAAAAATACAAAAAAAACTAGCCGGGCGAGGTGGCGGGCGCCTGTAGTCCCAGCTACTCTGGAGGCTGAGGTAGGAGAATGGCATAAACCTGAGAGGAGGAGGTTGCAGTGAGCTGAGATCTGGCCACTGCACTCTAGCCTGGGTGACAGAGCCAGACTCCGTCTCAAAAAAAAAAAAAAGAAAAAGAAAAGATTCTATGAATTATGAAATCATATATGCAATTGTTTGCCAGTTTGTGAAATTAAATCTTTTTTTTTTTTTTGGAGACAGAGTTTTACTTTGTCACCCAGGCTGGAGTGCAGTGGCACGATTTCGGCTCACTGCAACCTCCACCTCCCGGGTTCAAGCAATTCTCCTGCCTCAGCCTCCTCTGTAGTTGGGATCACAGGCGCCCACCACCACACCCGGGTAATTTTTGTATGTTTTAGTAGAGTCGGGGTTTTGTCATGTTGGCCAGCCTGGTCCTGAACTTCTGGACTCAAGTCATCTGCCCACCTCAGCCTCCTAAAGTGCTGGGATTACAGACATAAGCCACTGCACCTGGCCTGAAATTAAAATTTTTAAATAATCAGAGAAATAGTCCCAATAAAGCAGAGTAAGAGCAAAATCCACCTAATACAATTGGTTAAAGAAGCCACTTGTGTAATCCTAGCACTCTGGGAAGCCAAGGCAGGTGGACTGCCTGAGCTCAGGAGTTCAAGACCAGCCTGGCCAACATGGCAAAATCCCATCTCTACAAAAAACATAAAAATTAGCCTGTAGTCCTAGCAACTTGAGAGGCTGAGGAAGGAGGATCACTTGAATCCGGGAAGTCATGGCTGCAGTGATCTGAGATCGCGCCACTGCACTCCAGCCTGCGTGACAGAGTAAAACCGTGTCTGGAAAAAAAAGCCACTTGTCTCTGAAACACTTTTAAATTTTGCTTTGAAATGAAATCCTTTCATTGTATTAGTACCACAGTATGTAGCTCTAGGTATTTGCACACATGGAACTCTGCACCTTCCATCTGTAAAGATGACCGGTAGAAATGGCAGAGCTAAGGGACTAAAGTCTGAGGCTGGTGGAGCCTTAATCACCTTAATCAGTGATTATGACGGTGGGGAATGCAACTCACTTCCAGACATTCTAGAATCTTTGGAATCCACAGTGCTCTGCACAAGGAAGCCGGAGCTTCCTGAAGAAATTACCACCAAACTTCATGGAATCACCCTGGCATTCTTCAACAAAAACCTCTTTAACAGCACTAAAACACAGCTAAAAGGTAACCTTTTCTTCTAGGATGGTTTCTTTGGTAGTGTTTGGTTGTGCACCAGAGAGGATGGAAGGAGTTGTTTCATAGCCTTTCAAACAAGACCAGCATTGTCAAACATTTGCTGCTGCTTCTGCTATTCCCCTATTCCCTTCTGCCTTCAAAAGATGTTTAAAATTTTCAGGGCCATGATGTTGCCCTGTTTTGCTACCAAGCTTCTTTTTTCTTGATCTTTTGTTTCAATGTCTGCTTTCTTTTCCCTGTGTGCTCACTGAAGCCTCATTGTAGGGTCAAGCTATAATTAGTTTATATATGAAGTTTAATTCACTGTGGCTTTTTTTGGCATTAGACCCAAATGGGCTTTGATGTCTGGCTGGGGCTTTGATCCCAGACCCTCGAATGGTGGTCATCACTCCAACTCAAAGGATTGCCCTTTACTTTTTTCCTCCTATTCGGAGACAGCTTTTCCCAATTACATCATTTGTGTTTGTTTGGCCATAAAAGCGGCAAGGCATCATTTTGTTGCTTTGCTTGATGGCTAAATGTGCAACGAATGCTCCTTACTTTGCTTGGCTGCAATAGAATATTCACCGCTGGACAAGGCATTTGTAGAATGATGCTCAGATTTTGGTGGGGGTGCTGTTAGGAGCTGTTCTGCCTCAGGGCAAAGCATCAGACTATGATATGAGGGACATGTTCCGGCTCTGCCCAGGAAAGATCTTCAAGCATAAGTTACACCACTGTAATATATTCAGCCAAGACTCTTTCCCATGCTGGCAACTTTATCTTACTCTCCAGATCATCCAGGCAGCAGGTCCACCCCATCTTTAGTGGTACACTTTCTGAGTGTCAATTAACAGTTTTTCTGAGAAGACAGGCGTGTCCAGGGAAAGCAAAAGCACCAACTAGGGCTGAACAACATTAGAAAGGAGATAATGAAATAGCACTAGTGGAGGAAAAAGTACCAGCACCTGCTTTGAAAAGAAAGGGAAAGAAAAATCAAAACAGTAGGGGGAAGTGAGATTCTGTTGGCAACAGAAGGGAGCAGTGGGTGATTACTTTCAACTGCCTCCGGAATACCTGCAAGAAAAACAAAGAATCAAAGAGGAAAGAAAATCCAGGGAACTAGACTGGAGGGGAGAAAATTTGGCTGCTAGCTTAAAAAGAGACTAGGGGCAACCCAGCCTGTCTCACTTAATCTGATGACATTGGGAGTTTTCCTGGAAAAACAATTACAGCATTGAGCTCCTTCTAACTTCATTTGACAGCCCGAGTTTGTTTTAATTGGCATGTGAATGAACAGCATTATTTATTAATGTGTAATGGATACTTTGGAAAGCATAACCTTTTTTCCTATTTGTGACCATTTTATTGGCGGAACCATCTGAATACATTAGTTTTAGTATTTAAACTTGCTGAGAACACTTTTTCATGGAGATATACAAGCTGTTATGGCAAATGGCTTGCTTTGGACTAATGAGCCAGCTCAAAGTGCCATTTGGTGAGGAGGGGGGTTGGAAGGGTGGGGAGGTTTGGAGACATAGCAACTTGTCTGCCTGCCTTAACAAGATTTATTAGTAGTGTGTAAAAATGTGTTTCAGCTTTTTTCTCTCCCTCAACTATATATAGTTGTCGATGTGTGACCTAATACAGGCCACAATAATAGACTCCACCCAGCCAGAGTAATCTAATTCGGAGCTAGAAAGCAAGAAGAGTGTTTAGAAATGAGCAGAATGAAACAATGACAGAGTACATGGGTGAATGGCATTTGGCAAGCAGGATAAATCATCACCCTTTCATGCCTTACTAAAATTAGGGAGGAAAATTAGTTCCTATATTATAAAGTAGTGTTTGGCAACAGTAGGCATAAAGAATAGATAACCTGAAGAGAATCGATTTTGTATGCTTGTGAACACCTGACCATAATTCCATTTTTAGAATGTACAACCTTGTTAATTATGAATCAAGTTTGTAGTTCCTTTCATGCCTGTGGGAGGCAGCAATGGGGAGGAAAGTGAAAGGTGGCAAGGGAGTTCTTTTGTTTTTGTTTTTTGGTAAAAGTCGACTTAATTCTATTTGTAGTAGAGATTAAATGGGTACTATTAAGTTTAAAAGTATGTTAATGAAAAAACAATTTACAACCAATCTACATTCTCGAGTCTCTCTCTAGCAATTGTCAGGTGAATGCTTGCAAGGTAATGTGCTGAATACAGTGATACTAAGAGGGTATTAAAACAGTCCCTGCCTTCAGGAAGCTTTCGTAATGTAGATGGAGAGAAGAGATACACATAAACACCTATGTAGATAGATAAGTGTATGCACAGCCAGATAAATAACCATACAGGTAGCATGGGATCAGAATCAGATATTTATGTAGTTAACTGGAACTCAAAGGTTGGAAGGGTGGTTAGACCACACAGAGAGGGGAGGAAAGAAGAGGAATTCCTAGCAAGGGTTAGCAGATGGGCAAAAGTGCAAGTGTCTGAAACAATGGTATAGGATGCACTCCTTCACACAACACTTTGCCTGAACTTCAGCAAATGTGACTTGCTGGATTGAATTTCCGAGGTTCTTGGATGCTTTTGAAGATATATGTGGTGCTTTTCCACAGATAAGCCAGCTAGTGGCATTTCCAGACCCCTATCCCACCGGAAATTTCAGTGGGATAGGGGTCTGGAGTAGTGTGTTCCAAGCAGAGACGACCAATACATGATACATCAAGAGGGAAGACTTACAAATCCCTCTGGAGAAAAGCTACAACTCATATCACCCTTACTATCTATGTGCTAGCCACGTTGTAAGTGCACAGCCCCGAAAATATATATCATATGCTGCATATTATTACAATTCTTCAACAGCAGGTTCCCATAGCAGCTGCTCCCTTTTACAGTGGGGGGAGCGTACACACAGAAGGGAATAAGTTGCCCGCAAGGCTATTTAGGGGTGAAACTGGGATGCAAATCCAGACAGTCTGATTTCTGAGTCAGAGCTCTTATTGTAAACGCAGACTAAGTAATAATAAAAGCTCAAACAAAAAACCAAAGCGCGCACGCGCGCGCACTCAAATCGTAGGCTTGTAAAAGAATCGATGCAGCCTCTCGCTATACAGCGACATCCTCCTGCCTAATTTTAAATGCCGTCCATCGTTAAGACTGACGTTAAAAAATTAAAACGATAACAAAACTTAACAGCTTTAGAACAACATTGCATTATGCTCTGCCTTTAAAAAGTGGAGTTAAGGAACCAACCCCACAGTGTCTGTGAATACACTCGCAATACCTTGCGTGGGAAGTGAAAGAAACCTAACTCGGTGTGAGTGGAAATGAGGAGTGGCCATGTGGGGAAAGGGTTAAGACTGTGCTGCAACTTGGTCGAGTTTCAGAAAGTTCTCCGGAGAGCCCAACTGCCGCGTCCCGTCGCGGCCCCTGCCTGCGCGGCCGACTGTAACAGGATGCTGGGGCTCCAGGCGCTCGCCCCGAGCTTTGGGCGACGGGAAAGAGCCAATGAGGAGCGAGGGCAAAATCGGGTGCAGTAAACCCGAAAAGGGGGCAAGGAGGCCCGCGAGGAGAGCGGGGGAGGAGGCGGGGAGGG
>NW_012119265.1:7059450-7074227 GCF_000951035.1 Colobus angolensis palliatus
GCGCCGGGGAGCTAGTGGGGGAGGCGGCGCAGCGCAGCCGCCTGGAGGAGAAGTTCTTGGAGGAGAACATCTTGCTACTACGAAAGCAATTGGTAGGTCATGCCCAAAGGTGGAGCACGGCTGTCCCTGCCCCGGGGCTGGAGGTCGGGCGGGTGGCCTGGGGCGGGCGCGAGGTTAACTCTGGCTGGGGAGATGCTTGCTGTTATGGGACGCCCCCGCCCGCCCCATACCTCCCTGAGCCCCATACCTCCCTGATCTCCTTTCTGAGTGCCCGCGGCGCGTGGGCTGCCGACGCCCACGCGTTTCAGGCGTGTGCCCGCTTTGTGTCTGGCGACCTCGGGCGGATTACGGGAAGAGGGTGGCCGCTCTTCCCTCCTCCTCTGCCTTCGGGATTCTTGGAGTCGCCTAGTTCGGACCTTCGGTCTCCTTAGTTAGATGAGTATATGCCCCCTCCCCAGAGGTTTGCAAACTCCCACTTAAGATACCGTTTTATTTGGAGGTTTTCTTGGCTTCATCTCCTCCCGCCGAGAGGGGCCAAAAGCCAAGGAGGGGGTTTGTGGCGTGCTTAACTGTCCAAGGCCGAGTTTTACGATTACACTGGAGCGCCTGTAGGGAGCCGTGCCTCTCCAAGAGCTCTCCCCAGCATGCCAGCTTTCACCCAGGCTGGTGCTTAATTTCAAATAGAAGTCCTTTGTATAAGGCAGCTCAAACTAGATGGAAATGATGGAAATTTGGCTGGAGACTGTGTCCCCTCCTCTCATATTTTATACGTTCTGCCAGCTGTGATTGGTGGTGGAGGTGGGAGAAAAGAGAACCTGCTCTCGGGAAGCATTAATCTTACTGGATTTCTGTCAGTGTCTCAGTCATTCTATGCAGTCTTCATTAGTGGGGAAGAAAAAGAACTTTGTAGCTTAATGTATTGATGAACAGCTTTTGACCCCGCCTCAGAATAATGGCGGCAGCTTTGTTTTCATTGACCTTAAAATGTAGTTTTGGAAACAGCAAACGTCCTCACCTGACCAAGTGATACTATCCAAACTAGACACATGCCGGGTAGTGGCCCTCCCACAATAAAGTGATGCTGTGCGGTTGTCGTGTGTTTTCGTCTATTATCTCTTTTCAGATCATTTCTTTTCTCTGTGTGTGTTTTCTTTTAAGCACCCAAATGCTTTTACTTGATAGGTTCATTTTTCCTGAAGAAATTAGTTGTAACAAACAAACATATGGTTTATGTCTCCAAGCTTTTTAAGTCAAAAGACAAGAGGCATAGATATTCATATGCATGTGCGTTGTAAGGATGTACACTGTGGTTTGTGTAATATTTCTGTTTTGGTATTTTACTGTGCTTCTTTGGTCACAGACCTGATTCCTGTGTAACACGGATTTGAGCCAGTTCTCACTGGTTATGGCTGGTGACTTTTACATTTTATTATCTTGTGCAATTGCACCTTTTTGTCTGCACGAATCTCAAGATTGTAATTGTGCATTCCTATTGTCCGCTTGAGGGGAGCAAAGCAGTATGTCAAGAGAATTCCAGTCCAGTCAGTGTTTATGGTACTATTTTCATTTATAGACTTGGCATTCATGATTTGAACCAGATGCTTTTTGAGTTCTCCCGTTTTTCCAGCAATAGGAAGCACTAGGTGGCAGTGTGAGTTAGCACAATCCATCTGTCACCTTTGGAAACCCAGAGGCGTTCAAATCTCGATGGGCCTTCCCATGAGGGTTTTGGATTCTGCCAGCTCACATTATACTTGGCACTGGCTATTAGTATTAGTTTCTCACTTTCAAAGGCCCTAAGACTGATTAAACCCCACACAGCAACTAATAGAAAACAAAACTCTGCAGGCCAAGACATTTGGCCAGAAAATCTCACCTAAGATTATAACGTATTATAGGAAATCTGTTACTCTCACTTCAAATTAAAGAGTCTACTGTGAAGTATTGTTTTTTAAAAGACTGGTTATACACCAGATGATTTAAAGTCTCAGTCCATTTTTCTTGTCCCTACCTATAAAAAGTCAGTTTGTATATATTAGTTGAAACTAAAGTCTTGTTTTTATGAAGAAACTTTATATCACCACAAAATGTGAGAAAGTAGAATTAAACATAGGACATATTCTTGAATTCTTGAAGTCTTTCTTTACTTCAGGTCATCCAGTAAAATTTTGGTTTTCTAAGTTTTAGTGAACTCTTCAGATGGGTAATTTGAATCCTTAGAGTAGACTTTCTGGTTCTTATGTCACCCCTGTATGTTCATGTTTCCTTTGTTTCTTCCTAATCAGAATTGTTTGAGGCGAAGAGATGCTGGTTTGTTGAATCAGTTGCAAGAGCTTGACAAGCAGATAAGTGACCTGAGATTGGATGTAGAAAAGACATCTGAAGAGCACCTGGAGACAGACAGTCGGCCTAGCTCAGGTGAGTGATTGAGCACAAGGACAGAATTCTGCACTCTTGAGTTATATCTCAGCCCCTTGTGGTTAACATTCCCAGACCTGCAAATGGCAATGGAGTTTGTTTCCAGTGCACAGAGAGAGGATAAAAAATAAAATTAAAAAAAAGTAGTCTGCCATTCAGTTTCATTGGAATAAGAGGGAAATAAACTCAAACAACAAAATTTTTAGTAATGAGATCGATGTGACTGGAGTCCCCCGAGTTTAAAAATAAAAGCTATTCAAATTTCTGCAAGAGCTGCCCTCCTTTGAAACTTGAGTAAGTCAGAACTGGGCTAGAAAATTAGTCACACTTCAACTTCCTGAGACCACTTCAAAAAAAATTTTTTTTTTCTTTTAAACCATTGGCTCCTTAAATAGATTTTTCTCTTATTATTTTTCTGAAACAATCATGATAAAGATGAGGCTTGACAGATCTAAGTTTCTTTCCTTGGACATCTTCAAAGGCGGGGTCAAGGAGTAAGGTCAGTTTGAGGGCGAGAGTAACTCTGAAATGTACCCCTGGTTATGGACTCTTTGCCTTTTCCTAATGATTGTTTGAAATAAGACCATAAGATTAGGACACTAAAGTCCAGTGAACCAAAATTGGCCAAAAAAGAAAACAAAAAAATTCCTTTCCCTAAATGATTATTCATTTTCCTTTTAAGCATGAATATGCATTATTCCTTGACATGATCTTAATTCCAATGGTGTTTTTATTTGTAGGGTTCTATGAGCTGAGTGATGGGGCTTCAGGATCCCTTTCCAATTCCTCTAACTCGGTGTTCAGTGAGTGTTTATCCAGTTGTCATTCCAGCACCTGCTTTTGCAGCCCCTTGGAGGCGACCTTGACTCTAGATGGTTGCCCCAAATCTGCAGGTAAGAATTTTTAGCACTGATAGAAATTTTTAATTGGAAGGCATCAAGGGCCCTTGAAAGGTTATTTGGCTCCAGCACCTTTCACTGGTGGAAAAATGAAGGTTCATCAATTTGCAGCATTTAGTGCCATACTTACATCTAGAACTCATAGTTTCATTTAGGTATCTAGAACTATTCCAGTACCCTTTGGGTGTTACTTGGTTATATATTCCGATAGCTGCAAGACAGTTTATCTCTAGAAATCCTGTCCCAAATACTGTAGGTCTTGAGCTCTGTTTCCGAGCTTTTGCTGTTAGGTTAACCTGTCTGTATTTTTCTTTCATTCTGGAACTGTTTTCTTCTTTTAATTATTTAAAGCTAAAACTCAGCCAGGTACAGTGGCTCACACCTATAATCTCAGCACTTTGGGAGGCTAAGGCGGTTGGATCACCTGAGGTCAAGAGTTCAAGACCAGCCTGGGTTGGCCTGGCACAGTGGCTCACCCCTATAATCCTAGCATTTTGGGAGGCCGAGATGGGTGGATCACTTGAGGTCAGGAGTTCAAGACCAGCCTGGCCAACATGGTAAAACCCCATCTCCACTAAAAATACAAAAATTAGCCGGGCATGGCGGCACATGCCTATAGTCCCAGCTACTTGGGAGGCTGAGGGAGGAGAATTGCTTGAACCCAGGAGATGGAGGTTGCAGTGAGCCAAGATCGTGCCACTGCACTCCAGCCTGGGCGACTGAGAGAGACTCAGGCTCAAAAAAAAAAAAAAAAAACCCAGCCTGTGCAACATGGTGAAACACCTTCTCTACTAAAAATACAAAAATCAGCTGGGTGTGGCAGCATGTGCCTGTAATCCCAGCTACTTGAGAGGCTGAGGCAGTAGAATCGCTTGAACTCTGGAGGCGGAGGTTGCAGTGAGCCGAGATCTTGCCACTGCATTCCAACCTGGGCAACAGAGTGAGGCACCATCTCAATCAATCAATCTAACACTCACATTAAGTTAAATATGTCCATCAGCCTGGCCAAAAACTGGTTGGCACTTCAGGGTGCAGTGGCCCCTTCATGTTCTCCAGAATGTTCTGCATGATGGCAGCTTGTTTTTTCTTTTAGTAAGTGGGTGCCCACATGCCATTATTCCTTATTTTGGGATATCTTTGCAATGACCTCCAGAAGGAATCATGCTATTGTACTAGAAGAGTTTCTGCATTTCCAGTATGTGTCGCACACTGTGCTGGACGCTCTGTATACATTTATCTCCACTGAATCCTCCCAGTAGTTCTGCACAGTACAGGTCTTGTTAGCTCCATTTTATGTATTAAAAAAATGAGGCCTAGTAAAGTTAGATATGTTACTTAAGGCTCTATAGATAGTGAGTGGCAAAGGCAGAAGTTAAGCTCAGACCTAAGCGCCAGGTCCATGTTTTTCCATCATCCCAAGGGAATTCAGAAATTGTTGTTTTCAAACTTCTCATCTAACAGAAGAGGAATTTTGGCTTATAAGCCATTTGTCAGAGGTTCTCCATCTGCTGAATGGCATGGTTGCTGCTGGAACTCAAGACTCCTTCCCTAGTCCTGTTATATTGTGAATTCTTATAAGAGAAAATATGAAGATTAGAATTGCTCTGGGTGCTGGCACAAGTCATCACTCTCCTGGTTTGTCTGTGTTCTCCACTTGGGTATAAGCCTGAATTTTTGAGTCCAGGCAAGGCAGACAACACTGAACAGCTGAGGGAGCTAATTGGCTGGTGTCTTCGTATCTGTGTGTTGTCAGCAGCAATCATTTGGGGAAGCACAGAACTGTGTTATCTAGAGGGTCTGGGCCTCAAGTTCATTGGTAATTACTCCCCTTCATTCCACAGATCTGGTTTCAGAGGGAAACTTTATAAACCCATTAAAGGCACTTTGGTTTAGGTTTTCCTTCAAGACAGACCCATGCTCTTCCAAATGCCACATCCTCACATAATTGAGACAGTTGCACCAGGCCTTGGGGGCTGGGATATCTGTTTTGTTCAACTCTAAAGAGGGAAAAGGGATGAATAGTGAAGTGTTTGTCAGTGTGGCTTTAAGTAAGGCAGAGATAGGGCTTAGGTTGCTAGGGGAGGAAGGATGGGGAAGATGTTATTAGCTAGATGTTTCCTTTTAGAACAAGCTCTTTATTGAGGGGAGGGTCATGTGGGTGGGGACATGGCACTTTTGTTTTATTATATTTTCTTTACATATCATCTCTGGGTCTAGACTATTTTTTCCCTGAGACTGCTAATTATCATTGAAGTTCATGGAGCTTTCTCAACATAGAATCAGGCACATGTAGATTCTCAGTATTTGAATGAATAAATATAATGGAGGACAAATTATTACTGATAAACTCAATTTTAATTTTCTCTGATAACTGAAGGTCATTAAAAGGATTTGTTATTTATAATATTCACCAATTTAAGAGATCAAATCATTTAAGACAGCAAGCTTGATTTTGTTGTACTTTGGCATCTACATTTTTAAGATATGGGAAATTTATCCATTAATATTACCACTCAATCTTTTAAAATCTTATCAAGAATTTTTTATCCTATTAACAAAACAACATTTTTGACAAGTGGGAAATTTATCCATTAATACTACCCACTCAATCTTTTAAAATCTTAAATCAAGAATTCTTTATCATATTTAAAAAATAGGTTTTAAATTGAAATTTTTTTTTTAGAGAGATGGGGTCTCACTATGTTGTCCAGGCTGGTCTCGGACTCCTGGGCCTAAGCGATCCTCTGGCCTCAGCCTTCCAGGGTTAGGATTGCAGGCATAAGCCATCATACCTGGCCCCTGTTTTATTTTTTTAGCGTCACTATTGAAAATATAAGGCAATTATTATTTAAATCTTATAAGTTTTTACTGAAGTTTGATTGGTTTCCATCTCCTTTCAATTGACAGTTATATTTGAATTAATGTCATTAAGAATTAGGTTTAAAAAAACACAAAATGAGGAGAAAGCCTACTGAACGTACAGTTTATCCTAAAGAAAGCCAGGAACAGAACACAGAGGGGAGAGCAGCCTAGAGAAACCGTGATTCAAAACATTTTATTTTTCCCAGTTGTAAATGCAGTACAGTTATGATTGAAAATTCAGAAAACAGAAAATAAAGTAAATATCACTTGTTTCTCATCATACTGAACTACTACTACTAGAATCTTGGTGTGCTTCATCTCAGATGTTTTTTCTTTGCATACATGTGATCATAATAAAATAATCATATTCTAGTATTATATCATTATTTTCACTAAACTTTAAAGTGTTTTCCCTCTATGATGCAGCAGTTTGAAAACATTCTTTTTTTTTTTTTTTTTTGAGATGGAGTCTCGCTCTGTCGCCCAGGCTGGAGTGCAGTGGCCGTATCTCAGTTCACTGCAAGCTCCGCCTCCCGGGTTTACCCCATTCTCCTGCCTCAGCCTCCGGAGTAACTGGGACTACAGGCACCTGCCACCTCGCCCGGCTAGTTTTTTTGTATTTTTTTAGTAGAGTCGGGGTTTCACCGTGTTAGCCAGGATGCTCTCGATCTGCTGACCTCGTGATCCACCTGTCTCGGCCTCCCAAAGTGCTGGGATTACAGGCTTGAGCCACCGCGCCCAGCCGATTGAAAACATTCTTAATGGCTGAGTATTTTTCCTTCAGAGGATATATCATCTGCTGTCAAAACATTTGTTAAATATTTCACCCTCATCCAGTAGCAGTAATTACATGTCAAATGGTAGGGCAGCATTTTTTAATCCTTGGCATGGTCTCTCTACCCATGGATTTTTCATAAAAATTGGCCGAAGAGTCAAGCTGGTGCTGACCAATTCATTTCTTCAGAGTGTACCTTTAAATGTTTTTCAGATCTCATAGGATTGTTGGAATATAAAGAAGGCCACTGTGAAGACCAGGCCTCAGGGGCAGTTTGCCGTTCCCTCTCCACACCACAATTTAATTCCCTTGATGTCATTGCAGATGTGAATCCCAAGTACCAGTGTGATCTGGTGTCTAAAAACGGGAATGATGTATATCGGTATCCCAGTCCACTTCATGCTGTGGCTGTGCAGAGTCCAATGTTTCTCCTTTGTCTGACGGGCAACCCTCTGAGGGAAGAGGACAGGCTTGGAAGCCATCCCAGTGACATTTGCGGTGGATCTGAGCTAAATGCCGTCAAAACAGACAGTTCCTTACCGTCCCCAAGCAGTCTATGGTCTGCTTCCCATCCTTCATCCAGCAAGAAAATGGATGGCTACATTCTGAGCCTCGTCCAGAAAAAAACACACCCTGTAAGGACCAACAAACCAAGAACCAGCGTGAACGCTGACCCCACGAAAGGGCTTCTGAGGAACGGGAGCGTTTGTATCAGAGCCCCAGGCGGTGTCTCACAGGGCAACAGTGTGAACCTTAAGAATTCGAAACAGGCATGTCTGCCCTCTGGCGGGATACCTTCTCTGGACAATGGGACATTCTCCCCACCGAAGCAGTGGTCAAAAGAATCAAAGGCCGACCAAGCCGAAAGCAAGAAGTTGCCCTTGCCAGAGGGCTGCCCCTCAGGCGCTGCCTCCGACCTTCAGAGTAAGCACCTGCCGAAAACGGCCAAGCCAGCCTCCCAAGAACATGCTCGGTGTCCTGCCATCGGGACAGGGGAGTCCCCTAAAGAAAACGCTCAGCTCTCAGGGGCCTCTCCAAAAGTGAGTCCTGGCATAGGCCCCGCCCCGCCGCAGGAGAACAAAGTTGTCCAGCCCCTGAAAAAGATGTCACAGAAAAACAGCCTGCAGGGCGTCCCCCCGGCCGCTCCTCCCCTGCTGTCTCCAGCTTTCCCGGTGGAAGAGAGGCCTGCCTTGGATTTCAAGAGCGAGGGCTCTTCTTCCCAAAGCCTGGAGGAAACGCACCTGGTCAAGGCCCAGTTCATCCCGGGGCAGCAGCCCAGTGTCAGGCTCCACCGGGGCCACAGGAACGTGGGCGTCGCGAAGAGCTCCAGTCTGAAGCACCGCGGCCCAGCCCTCCAGGGGCTGGAGAACGGCTTGCCCACCGTAAGGGAGAAAACGCGGGCCGGGAGCAAAAAGTGTCGCTTCCCGGATGACTTGGATACAAATAAGAAACTCAAGAAAGCCTCCTCCAAGGGGAGGAAGAGCGGGGGCGGGCCCGAGGCTGGTCTTCCTGGCAGGCCCGCGGGCGGGGGCCACAGGGCGGGGAGCAGGGCGCACGGCCACGGACGGGAGGCGGTGGTGGCCAAACCTAAGCACAAGCGAACTGACTACCGGCGGTGGAAGTCCTCGGCCGAGATTTCGTATGAAGAGGCCCTGAGGAGGGCCCGGCGGGGTCGCCGGGAGAATGTGGGGCTGTACCCCGCGCCCGTGCAGCTGCCCTATGCCAGCCCCTACGCCTATGTGGCTAGCGACTCCGAATACTCGGCGGAGTGCGAGTCCCTGTTCCACTCCACCGTGGTGGACACCAGTGAGGACGAGCAGAGCAATTACACCACCAACTGCTTCGGGGACAGCGAGTCGAGTGTGAGCGAGGGCGAGTTCGTGGGGGAGAGCACAACCACCAGCGACTCTGAAGAAAGCGGTGGCTTGATTTGGTCCCAGTTTGTCCAGACTCTCCCCATTCAAACGGTAACGGCGCCAGACCTTCACAACCACCACGCGAAAACCTTTGTCAAAATTAAGGCCTCGCATAACCTCAAGAAGAAGATCCTCCGCTTTCGGTCTGGCTCTTTGAAACTGATGACGACGGTTTGAGTGACGTCATTGGTGTAGAAAGTGTCTTTTTTTTTTTTCTCTAGTTGCCAAAATAAAAAAGGTGGTGTTTTCATTTTTGTATAATACTTTAATGGAATGCTTTTTTAAAAAGATAAAACCAAGGTAAATTATTGTTTCATCTTCATGTATGGACGCTAGTGCCTTTAATGGAAGGTTAAGAATATTTTGCTAGTTAGAAGTAAATATTGAGGTTTTAATGGTGGTAATAGTGAGTTTTGTGGTACCAGCTGTTTTTTATTTTAATCTTTCTGAGCATCTGGCAAGGTACAGGTTTTGATGTTCAAGTTTTATTGGGATAAGACCGTTTGATCCCAAGGTCAGGTGAATGGAATTTTTGGATTTATATTTGCTCCTTGAGTTTTCAGGGCAGTGTCTCCATGAGGGTTTTCCTGTTGAGGGGCACCACATACAATAGTGTGAAGTAGGTACGAAGGGCAGTCATTGTATTCTATAGTTTTTTATGTAGTTACATTTTTCAGATATATGCCCATTCGGCTTTATTCTCAGAACTGTTTTTTTTACTAGACTCATGACTTGGAGGCCAGACCTTAAATCCAGAGATGGCAGCCTGGATAGGGACCTTAAAAGGATTCACAAAAACTTTTGCCACACTTGGTGCCTAGGCCCTGTTCCTAATAACCCCTTCTAGGGCCGTTTATCCAACATTTTGATGCCTTCTTTTCCCTCCCTAATTTGTAGCCAATCTAACCCTTCATTCCTTGGAGGATTTACTTTTGGGATAAAATTTTGGTCCTTGGGCACAAAGACATTCACTATTAATGAAGTAACCCTTGGGCATGACTCCAATCCCAGAATTGCTCACTGAGCGCTATGCCACCTAAGCATTGACCTGAACATATTAGTGCAATCCAGTCCAGATTGGACCGCTGATCCTATGTGGAAGGGCTGTTTTTTAAGAAAAAATTTTTGGTAAACAGTATTGTGTAAAATTGCTTTTTGTATACCAATATATGCATGTTTTGTGCATGAGTAGTACTTGTGTTGATATTCCTGTTGATGTTAAATTACCATATAATATAAACAGTATGTGTTTTTATATATCATTGTGTAAATTTAATATAACACATATGCAGTAATAAACGATTTGTTTTACTGCTGTTAAGTTTGTTATTTCAGTATAAAACCAGATGTTTACACCTATAAATCTTGTGCTGGTTATTGGTGTTATTTGTGAGATTTATATTAGACCTATTCTAGCATTAGAATATCATGCGCAATATAGATAGGTTTTAGTATTAGAATGGACGATGAGCAAGCAAATGAAGGAAAGCAGACAACTTCTAGTTAAGGTACTTTAAAATTTAAGATACATTTTATAGGTGTCATCTATGGAAAATATTTCTGAAAATAATCCCCTCTCCCAACTTTTTATTACAAAAAATCTCAAACATGGAAAAGTTGAAAGGATAATATAATAAACAACTCTATGCCACCTAGATTCAACAGTTGCCAACATTTTGCCATGCTTACTATAACTGTATTTATGTATTAGGTTTAACTATATTACTGATTTTTCAGGTCAAAGACAGATACCATAACAGCAATCCTCCCCTCTCCCTACCCCACACTGATAAAACATTTTAAAGTAAATTTCAGGTATCATGGTATTTTATCTCTAAAAAGCATACATTACCCACATTACCCAAGAACAAGGAAATTCTCCTGTATACCCACAATATCATGATCGCACTTAAGGAAAATCAGTAGTAATTCATAATATCAAATGTTTATATGGAAAATTTCCCAATGTGTTTCAAGAACTTTTAATAGCGGCTTTCTGCCCTCCTACCTCCCTTACAAAGCAGGATTCAGTCAATGTCATGCATTGCATTTGGTTGTGGGTTGTAGGTTTCTTTTTAGTCTAGAACAGTCTCCCCACGTTAAACAAAAGATACTAGGTTTTTATTTATTTTTTGAGACAGAATCTCACTGTCACCTAGGCTGGAATGCAGTGGCTTGATACTGGCTCACTGCAACCTCCAACTCCCAGGTTCAAGCGATTCTCCTGCCTCAGCCTCCTGAGTAGCTGGGATTACAGGTGTGCACCACCATGCCTGGCTAATTTTTTTGTATTTTTAGTAGAGACGGAGTTTCTCCATGTTGGTCAGGCTGGTCTCGAACTCCTGACCTACCTTGTGATCCACCCGCCTCGGCCTCCCAAAGTGCTGGGATTACAGGCGTGAGACACCGCGCCCAACCTATTTATTTATTTTTGAGAAGGACTCTGGATCTGTCCCTCAGGCTGGAGGTCAGTGGCACAATATTGGCTCACCGCAACATCCGCCTCACAAGTTCAAGTGATCCTTCCACCTCTGCCTCACGAATACCTGGGAATACAGGCCTGCGCCAGCATGACTGGCTAGTTTGTACTTTTTGTAGAAATGAGTTTTCACCATGTTGGTCAGGCTGGTCTTGAACTCCTGGCCTCAAGTGATCTGCCTGCCTCCGTCTCCCAAAGTGCTGGGATTACAGGCGTGAGCCACCACGCCTGGCCAGATAATTGACTTTTTAAAGAGTAAGGACAGTTTTCTTGTAGAAAGGCCAACATGTTGGATTTGGTTGTTTCCTTATGTTGTCTTAGAATCCGGGCCCTTTATTTCTTATAAACTGGGTGAGACTTGATCGAATTCAGGTTAAACATTCTTGGCGAGAATATTTCTCTAATGATGTATACTCTTACTCCTTCACATCAAGAAACACTAGCAGGTTGCCCCACTATTTGATACCTTGATTAAGTTGGTGAACATAGATTTCTTCATGATAAAAGTAAGTCTTCTTATGCAAATGGTATTTGGGGATGGATTCTTTGGTACTGTGGCTCTCCTATCCCTCAACAAATTCCACTTAATGGCTTTAGCTTACATGGCTGATTTTTTTTTTTTTTTTTGAGACAGAGTCTTGTTCAGCTGCCCAGGCTGGAGTTGCAGTGGCGCGATCTCAGCTCACTGCAACCACCATCTCCCGGGTTCAAGCGATTCTGATGCCTCAGTCTCCTGAGTAGCTGGGATTACAGGCACCTGCCACCATACCCAGCTAATTTTTGTATTTTATTAAAGATGGGGTTTCACCATGTTGGCTAGGCTGGTCTTGAACTCTTGACCTCAGGTGATCTGCCCGTCTTGGCCTCCCAAAGTGCTAGGATTACAGGCGGGAGCCACCATGCCTGGCCATGGCTGATCTTTGCTTGAATCAGCGATTGCTTTGGGGATGCAAAGTGATAGTTTTCTAAATATCTTTCCTTCTACTTTCATTAGTTGACATTCTTAAAAAAGAGTCTTCTTTATTTTTTCTTTTTCTCTTTGAATATCAATATGGACAAATGGAGTTTTATTTATCTGATGTTTTGCAATCATTTTACAGTCTCTTTTCTTTTCAATGTTCAACATGTCCCAAATTTGGCCAATGGGAGGATAAATTTTGTTAAAAGGAAACTATAGAATCAGTTCAGTCTCTCATAATTCAGATACTTATTATGAAATATATCCAATTAAAATTAACTCTTCAATGCTAAATTTCAGATGCTAAGTTTGAAGGCAACAAAAATCCCTTACTATTCGTTTTTTAAATTTTGTCTTGGAAATGTTCCTTTTTTTTCTATACTTTATATATTTCTTACCTCTAGCAAGGCTTTTATCTTTGGAACATAGCAAATTATTTCTCCATACTTATAATGGGCACATCTTTCAGCAAGACATCTTTTTTTTGTTTGTTTTTAAAGGCATCTCAACTCAATTCTTCAAAATGTAGAGTTACTAGTCTTTTAGTATTCAGAATTTCTTTGATTACTTGACTAGATCTAAGCCAACCACAAGTAAGGGGATGATCTCACCATCTTTTCTAATGCTGTGATCTGATCTCTTTAGGGCATAGCTATAAAGTTTATTGTGTAAGTCAATTGTGACCTGCAGTCAGTTCTTGAATCATTTCCAAGTTGTTCTCAACAAGCATTATTCTCAGAAAGGGACACTTTCTAAGAACCATCTTCTGAGTAATTACATTGTAGGTGACAGAATGCCAAATTAAGAGAAATGTGAAAAACAGGATTTTCAAAGAATCTTGGGTTTGTTCTTCTAGTCCATTGCTTACTTTCCTGTAGCTAGCAGTTGTATTGCACTCAGAAAACTGGGTTTTGTCCATTATTTTCAATGACAAAATAGTTGCTATTGTTGTTACAAGCAAAAGAGCTCCTAAAAATGTTTTCCTTTATTAAAAAAATTACAAATGCTCATTGTCGAAAGAAAAAAACTGTATCTGAACAATATGTAAATTTTAAAAATTCTCCCTCAATCCTCCCCAAATCTACTTTCTGATAAGTTTGGTGTATACATTTCTGCACTCTGTTATATGCACATACAAATACATAACCTCTGTAGTTTTTCTTCAAAATGAAGTTTCAAGCTATGTTTATTATTTTGTAACTTGCATCGTCCATTTCTTGGACCTGTATGGCAGAATATCATTCCCAATTCTTTTTAATGGGGTTCCACATATTTCCTCACTGAGGAAAAGATACCAGATTTTGTAGGTTACTTGAAATTGCCCTGCTTAGAAACATTCTAATATGCAACAAAGTGCTACCCAAATGTTATACATTTGTTATACACACATTATTGCCTTTCTGGTTTTCTTATATATTTGGTTATTTTGTATTTTGAGCTCGCTTTTAGTGAGGTATTATTGAAGGAATCTGGTGAGGCTTGGTTAAAGATTTTGTCATACGGAGAAGTTTTGTGTTTTTTCTGCCAGGTGCCTCAGGGATATTTCCAAGCTGGACCACTTTTTAAGTTAATTTATCTGCGGTGGGTTTCCCTGACTACAGAGGTAGTATAAATTCAAATCCTAAGTGCGTATGAGGGATAGGTTGTGGTTACATGTTCTGAGAGGCAAACAAGGCCCATAAGCTTCCTTCTTTTGTTTTTTTATTTTTTTGAGACAGAGTCTCACTCTGTTGCTCAGCCTAGAGTGCAGTGGCGAGATCTCGGCTCATTGCAACCTTCACCTCCTGAGTTCAAGCGATCCTCCCACCTCAGCCTCCCCAGTAGCTGGAACTACAGGCACATGCCACCACGCTCGACAAATTTTTTGTCTTTTTAGTAGGGACAGGGTTTCGCTATGTTGCTCAGGCTGGACTCCAACTCCTGGTCTCAAGTGATCACCCACCTGGGCCTTCCAAAGTGTTGGGATTACAGGCGTTAGCCACCATGCTCAGCCTAGCTTCCTTATTTTCATCCTGGACCAGCGAGTGAATTTTTTTTCTAGTCCAGTATTTCACTAAGGGTGTAGCCCTTCACTGATCTCAGGAATATAGGAGAGTCTCATTCCTGAATCCTACCCTGTAAGGGCCAAGTTTTTGTCCCTGAGTGACTATCAAAACCAAGGCTCCTTGCTTAAGGGACCAGCAACCTCTCTCCAAACTCTTCAAGAGGAGCCCAAAGTATACAATTAAGAGGTGTTTGTAATAGTTTATTAATCATTTCTAAATGTTTAGTGGTGAAAATATCAGGTTTTCTATTCCTCTGTATGATTGGTAACAGAAACCATAGAGCCACCCATTGCTTTTGTCAATAAATTGGGTCCTCCTCCCTTCACTCACACTTTTTCTTTCTTTCTTTCCTTCCTTCCTCCCTCCCTCCCCCCCTCCTCCCTCCCTTTCTTCCTTCCTTCCTTCCTTCCTTCCTTCCTTCCTTC
>NW_012119265.1:7074341-7104136 GCF_000951035.1 Colobus angolensis palliatus
CATGTTGGCCAGGATGGTCTTGATCTCTTGACCTCGTGATCCGCCCGCCTTGGCCTCCCAAAGTGCTGGGATTACAGGCATGAGCAACCATGCCCAGCCTCCCTCCACTTTTTTGGTACAACTTTATTGATGTAAAATTGAAGTACAATAAAATGCACATATTTGAAGTGTACAATTTGATTGTTTTCACATATGTACACACCTATGTAACTATCACAATCCATATAGCAAGCATTTCCATCATTCTCAATAGTTTCCTTGAGAACTTTGTAATCCATCTCTTCTTTTACTCCATTCCCTAGGGAACGACTGCTGTGCTTTCTGTCATTATAGCTTACTTTGTCTCCTGTAGAATTCTATATAAATTGGAATAAACAGTGTATACTTTTTTCCTGAATTGTCATTCAGCATAATATTTTAGATCTACTCATGTTGTTTCACGTATCAGTGGTTCATTCCTTTTAATTGCTGAGTTATGTTCTTTTCTGTGGATATACAACAATTCGTTTATCCATTCTTGTCGGATGTTTGGGTTATTTCCAGTTTGGGATTGTTACAAATAAAGCTGTGATGAACATTCATGCAAGGTCTTTGTGTGGCCGGGCATCTTTGTTTCTCTTGCGTAAATACTTTGGAGTGGAATGCCTGCGTATTATCATAGGTGTGTGTTTAACTTTTTGAGAAACTGCAAAATACCTTCCAAACTGGTTCTATCATTTTATGTTTCTACTAGCAGTTTGTGAGAGTTTCAGTTGCTCTATATCCCTGTCAGCACTTGGCATGCTCATTCTTTTTACTTTTAGCTAATCTAATGGATGATCAGTGGTATATAATTATGGCTTTCACTTGAATTCCCTGACGCCTAATGATGAGCATCTTTTCACATGCTTATTGGCTGTCTGTATATCTTCTTTGTTGAAGTGTCCGTTTAATATTTTGTTCATTTTAAAAATTGGATCGTTTGGTTTCTTATTATTGAGCTATAAGAGTCCTTTATAAATTCTCTGGAAAAAGTCCTTGCATATATGTTGCAAATATTTTCTCCCAGTCTATGGCTTGCATTTTACTTTCTTAATGGTGCCTCATGAAGAACAAAAGTTAATTTTGATCAAGTCCAATTTTCTATTTCTTTTTACATGGTTTATTATTTTGGTGTCCTATCTAGGAAACCTTTGCCTAATCCAAGTTAGCAAAGATTTTCTGCTATGCTTTCTTTCAGAAGTTCTATGATTTTTGGTTTATATATCACCAATAGCAAATTGTCTTGATTTCTGTAGCTTTATAGTAGTAAGTATTGAAATCAGTTAGGGTAAGTCTTATAATTTTGCTCTTCTCTTTCTCCTTCTTTTCCTCCTACTCCTCCTTTTACTTACTTCCTCTGATTATTCTAGATCCTTTGCATTATCATATACATTTTAGAATTAGGTTGTCAGTTTCTACAAAAAATAAAGGCCTGCTAAAATTTGTATTGGTATCCCATAGAGTATGCATTACTATGAGGATATTGCCAGCCTGGGCAACATAGTAAGACCTCGACTCTATTATAAAGAAAAAGAAAAATTAGCTGGGTGTGGTGGTGGGCATCTGTAGTCCCAGCTACTCTGGAGGCTGAGGTGGGAGGATCACTTGATCCCAGGAGTTCAAGGTTGCAGTGAACTGTGATTGTGTCACTGCATTCCAGCCTGGGTAACAGAGTGAGACCTTGTCTCAAAAAAAAAAAAAAAAAAAAGTATTACTCGATGAGTCTTTCATTTTAAGTATGTGATACCTTTCCATTTATTTGGTTCTTTTTCTAGATCTCCTGGGCTGAAGTGATCCTCCTGCCTCAGCCTCCCAAGTAACTGGGACTACAGGCATGTCACTATGCCTGGCTACTATTTTTGATTTTTAGTAGAGTTGAGGTCTAATTTGCTCAGGCTTGTCTTGAACCCTTGGGCTTAAGCGATCCTCCTGATTTGGCCTCCCAAAGTGCTGGCTTTACAGGTATGAGCGAACATGCCTGGCTGGTCTCTAGTTTTCTTCAGCAATATTTTGTAGTTTTTAATGTGGAGGTCTTGATCATCTTTTTTTTTTTTTTTTGAGACAGTGTCCCACTCAGGCTGATTGTAGTGACATGATCATGGTTCACTGCAGCCTCAAACTCCTGGGCTTAAGTGATCCTCCCACCTCAGCCTCCCAAGTAGCTGGTACAGGCTGGTCTTGAACTCCTGAGCTCAAGTGATCTGCCAGCCTTGGCTTCCCAAAGGGCTAGGATTACGGGTGTGAGCCACCATGCCTGGTCTTATAATTTGAATAATTTCTATTGATCTATCTTCACCTTCATTTAATCTTTCCTTTGTTATCTCCATTCTGCTTTCTGCTATTGAGTGCCTCCAATGAGTTTTTTAAAATTTCAGATATTGTATTTTTTAGTTCTAAAGTTTCCAAACAGTTCCTTTTTTTTTTTTATAGTTTCTATTTCTGTACCAAGAATTTTTGTCTTTTTATTCACTTCAAATGTATTTTCCCTTACCTCATGGAACATAGTTATCAAAGCTCCTATAAAGTCTTGGATAGTTTCAACATTGAGGTTATTTTGGGGTTGGCATGTATTGATTGTTTCTACCTTAAGAATTGGTCACATGTGGCTGGGTGTGGTGGCTCACGCCTGTAATCCCAGCACTTTGGGAGGCCAAGGCAGGTGGATCACGAGGTTAGGAGATCGAGACCAGCCTGGATAACTTGGTGAAACCCCATCTCTACTAAAAATACAAAAACAAAATTAGCTGGGTGTGGTGGCGGGCACCTGTAGTCCCAGCTACTCAGGAGGCTAAGGCAGGAGAATGGCGTGAACCTGGGAGGTGGAACTTGCAGTGAGCCAAGATCGTGCCATTGCACTCCAGCCTGGGCGACAGAGCAAGACTCTGTCTCAAAAAAAAAAAAAAAAATTGGTCACATTTTCCTCTTTCTTTGGTTGTCAAGTAGTTTTGGATTGCATCCTGAACGTTGTCAATGTCATAGTGCATAGGTTCTAAGTCCTTTTATAATCCTTAGAAGATTGTTGATGTTTTTGCTTTAGGAGGCAATCAGTGCAGTTAGGCTGTGACTAAGTTCTGATGATCTTCTGTGGGCATTGGTTTAAATTTTAATTAAATTATATGTCTGTGCTGTGCTGCTTTGGGTCTATCCTGTGCATGCATAGTTCAGGGGTTAGTCTGAGACTCATGCAGGTGATTCATATCTCAGTTAACTTTTCAAGGTCTTTGCTATACTAGTTTCTGTCTGTTCTGTGCATTCTTGTCTCAGATGCTAGAATGAGCCTAGGGTTCATACACAGAATTAGGGGGCCACTTTCTCTAGTTCTTTCCCCTTTGGAATTTCTCTCACTCACTCTGCCCCATCTGGTTAACGTTTCCCAGTTCTTCTGGCCAGAAAGACATGTTTCTATTGGAATTTTAGCTATGAATAGGCCACTGGGGCCTGCCCTCAGGATAAAGCTGCATCAGAAAAGAAAAAAAAAAAAGGGAGAAACTCACCAATCCCTCCCAATACACCTGCTTTTGTTTACTTTTACAGTCCTCAGGTAATTTCTTCCTCCCACGTTTTTCTCCAAGTCTTTAGTTGTAATCAGCAGGAGGAATAGGATATTTTGGGCTCACACAGCCCTGGCAGAACCAGAACTCTACTAACCCATTTATTTTTCATATGGATACAATTCAAAGACCCAGCAGAGTCCTGCAGGAGAGCCAGCCATGTGCTTCACCCAGATTCCATACCCTACTCTGAAAAACATATGTAGGCTTTCTGTATTCTGGTTTTCAAATATGATGTAATAGCAAGTCATTAAAAGCAAGGAAATCCTTTATCAATGACAAAGATAGGAACATTAAGTTTTATTTTACTTTTTTCTAGATGCAAACCTTTAATTTGGAGGGTAGAGGAGAGCTATGTAATCATTTATTCCTATACAATTCTTTCTTTGTGGCTGAGAAAATAACATTCTCTATACATATGTATATTGCCTGAAAGGTAGTGTAAAAGTGCCTTTGTTTCCTTGCGAGTCATTTTGTTGGGTTTCAGAACTGTCACTTTTAGTTATTTACCTTACCATAATATCTCTGACTATAATATAAATACAATATATAATTACGCTTTTGAAAAGGGTTTTTTACTTCTTGGCCGACAGTGGATTTTTTTGGAGCTATTACAACCTATCTGTTAAACATAAGGACTAACAGCATGGAACCTAAAGCTGATTCAGAGAATTACTTTAATTTGAAGACTGCTGCCCAGGTAAACAACAGCTGCTTTGGAATCATTACAGCTGAAGTGGTCAATGAATAATTTACTTTTATATTTAACTATAACAGATGAATATTTCAGGCTTACCAAAGTAGGAAGTATTTCTTATCACTAGTTTATCTAACTGTTATATTTTAAAGGGAATACTCTAAATAGATACTAGGATATAAAGTTGCAGAGTTTCTTTGGGAGACAATGATTAACGGTGGGCAAAATCAAAATGATCAGAGTATGAATTTGGTTTCAGTAAACAGCCCTAAAATATATTTATTTATTAAAGTCTTATGCAAAATGTATTATGCCTTTGAAGTTGGGCAGGGAGTCTTGCAAGAGCAACTTTTTCCCATGAGATTTTCTTTTAAAATTTATATTCCTTACTTAAGAAGAGGTTGCTCCCACATTTTTGGCATGGTAGTAGGTTCTGGCATTTTATTTTGAATATGGTACCTAGACAGAACCAGGAAATGCAAAGATCTAAATTTTTAAGACTAAGGGGAACTTTTATTTTTCAATTGAAAATAACCATTTGTTGTTACAAACACAGTATATGTGTATTATAGAAAGTAAAAATAACATAAATAAGCAACATACATATATATATATGTAAGCAAGAATATAAACTCCTTTTTATTTTCCAGGGATGATTCCTGCCAACTCTTTACTGTTCTCCCATAGCCCTTTCCAATTATGCATACATGTATTTTTTCTGAGAATAAGGTCACACTTTACTTGCTATTTTGCCACTTGCCTTTTTTTTTTTTTTTTGAGACAGAATCTTGCTCTGTCCCCCAGGCTGGAGTATGTGGTGTGATCTTGGCTCACTGCAACCTCCACCTCCCGAGTTCGAGCGATTCTCCTGCCTCTGCCTCCCGAGTAGCTGGGACTACAGGCATGCACCAACACATCTAGCTAATTTTTGTATTTTTAGTGGAGACGGGGTTTCACCATTTTGGCCAGGCTGATCTCAAACTCCCAACCTCAAGTGATCCACCCACCTCAGCCTCCCAAAGTGCTGGGATTACAGGCATGAGTCACTCTGTCTGAATTTTGCCACTTGCATTTTAAAGTTAAGAATATCTGCTATTTAAATGCATTTTTGTCTTAACTAATATCCAGTCTATGATCACATTTTTCCCAATTGTTTAGAGGAGCTTTTAGAAACAAATTAAAAATATTCAACCAAAAATGAAATATCAAGCTTTGATAATTAAGGATGTTATTTTAAATATTCACTTGATTTGATTTGGGGGTTTATTTCATGGGAGGTCTTTGGCAGGCCTAAAAGTTGGTATTGATAATCACATGGTCAATCTGTCATATAGATTGATTCACATCATGGCTATAGAGTTACCAAAATCACAAATGAACTGCTTGGGTTCTGGTGAATCCAGGGACTGAAAGGAGACATCCTGTCAGTAAGTTTCAAATAGAAATGAAAAAAATATATAATGAGAGGAAGGTAATAATACTTGTATTTGTGGCATTTTATTTTCTTTCGAATACCTCATGCAACATGTGAATACGGTTCACCTTGGGAGCAAGTTAGGACCTTTGGAAAGGGCCTAGGTAATTGCTGGCCATTAGAGTGGACCCCATAAATGAGTTTTGAGTTTTGTCCTCCAAATAATGTCCCATGTTAGTCAAGAGTTACAATTCTTCTAAAAGAGCCACAACTAGTTCAAGAGAGAAAGATTCTTTTTCCAGTAACTCATCAATTGACATTTAGAGGAAAGGATTTAGAAGGCTGAAAATATGGCTCATTGCCTAAGACACACAAATTTGCTGGGCGCAGTGGCTCAAGCCTGTAATCCTAGCACTTTGGGAGGCTGAGACGGGCAGATCACGAGGTCAGGAGATCGAGACCATCCTGGCTAACACGGTGGAACCCCGTCTCTACTAAAAAATACAAAAAAAAAAACTAGCCGGGTGAGGTGGCGGGCGCCTGTAGTTCCAGCTACTCGGGAGGCTGAGGCAGGAGAATGGCGTAAACCCAGGAGGCGGAGCTTGCAGTAAGCTGAGATCTGGCCACTGCACCCCAGCCTGGGCAACAGAGCCAGACTCCGTCTCAAAATAAAAAAAAAAGACACACAAATTTCACTCTTAAGAAACAAATTTCTGGAAGAGCGGTACTATTAGATTCAGGTAAATGTACCTAATTTTCCTTTTGCCTCCCTACTTAAGTTTTTAAATATAAAATTAATCTAAAACTATACGTTACATAAAATTTAACAAATACACAGAAAAGGCAAATCACCATTTACTTTCCTAATCAAACAATCATTAGCATTTTGCTAGGGTTCCTCTAAGTATTTTTTTCTATGCATATGCCATAGTTACTATCTCATATATATACACATATGCGATTTATATGTTTATACATATATGCTTACACATAAGTACATACCATATGTCCATATGTATGTACCTATATGTAAGCATATATGTAGACTTACTTATACATACACACATATAATTCCTTATATATGCCACATGTACTATATGTACATAAATGTATATGATTGCATTAGTCAAGGATTTTCTCAGATTACTATAGTCTTTCTAATCAGTATTTTGTAGTTGTTACATCCTATTTTATTACAGTATTCAATTATTTATCCATTCCCCTCTCAGTGGAAATTTTTCTCATTTCTATTTAGGATCCAGTGTCTACTGGCCCACCCACTGACTGGGACTGAGAAGCTCCTCGGAGGCTCCTTCCTTCTCTTCCCCACCCATTCTCAGGGCATATCTCCAGGATCCACATTCTGGAACATTCCCTTGGGGTGCCTGATCTCAGGGGTCAAGCTTTGTTTTGGCTCTCTTGCTCGGCCCTGCCCCAATGTACTTGACATCTTGAACTTTTTCTTCTTGTAAGTCTGCCTTGCCAGGAATTTGGACTTAAAAATCTCCTTTCTTCTCTGCTTCTTTCCAATCCTGTCTGCCTCTTCCTGGCTAGTCCTGGGTTTATAGATCTGTGCTTGGGCCAGAGTGCTAGGCCTTAGCTCACCATAGGATGGAAGGAAAAGGTCACTAAATCTCTAGTTTCTGCCTATAAATAACACTGGGATGAACTGTTTTGGAGAAGATTTCCTTAATAATAATATTAAGGATTATTTTCTTAGAATAGACTCCTAGAAATGGAACTACTGAATGTGATTATTTTTAAGACTGTTAATATTTATTGTTGAATGAATGTAGCTAGTATTTATTAACCTTTTCTGAGACATTATCTCATTTAATTCTCACAACAGTCCTATACATATTCCTATTATGGATAAGGAAATAGAGGGCTGGACATGGTAGCTAATATCTGTAATCCCAGCACTTTGGGAGGTAAAGGTAGGAGGATTGCTTGAGTCCAGGAGTTCAAGACACCGGTCTGGGCAGCACAGAGAGACATAAATAAAAAAAAATATTAGCCAGGTGTGGTGGTGCAAACCTGTGGTCCTGGCAACCCAGGAGGCTGAGGTGGGAGGATTGCTTGGGCCCAGAAGGTCAAGGCTACAGTGAGCCATGATCATGTCATTGCACTTCAACCTGGATGACAGAGTGAGACCCTGTCTCAAAAAAAAGAAAGAAAGAAATAGAAAAACAGGGGTTTGTGTAACACTACAAATCATTATTTTGGGCTGTCATCATTGTTCATTATATTTTAAAAGGTCTGAATAGAACTTTGTTAATGTGTTTATTTTTGGGGGGCAGAGAGTATGGTAACAGGGAAGGTTGGCTAAATAATTTTCTTTCTTTTAAAAAAATAGTTGTGATTCTTTTTATGAACAGTAGTCATACAAAGATTTTCAGATTTTTTTTTTTTTTTTTTTTTTTTTTTTTTTTTTTTGAGACGGACTCTCACTTTGCTGCCCAGGCTGGAGTGCAGTGGTGTGATCTTGGCTCACCATAACTTCCACCTCCTAGGGTCAAGCAATTCTCCTGCCTCAGCCTCCCGAGTAGCTGGTACTATAGGCGTGCGCCAACACATCTAGCTAATGTTTGTATTTTTTGTGGAGACGGGGTTTCACCATATTGGCCAGGCTGGTCTCAAACTCCTGACCTTGTGATCCTCCCGCCTTGGCCTCCCAAAGTGTTGGGATTACAGGCGTGAGCCACTGCGCCTGGCCGATTTTTGTATTTTTAATAGAGATGGGGTTTCACTATGTTGGTTAGGCTGGTCTCAACTTCCTAACCTTGTGATCCTCCTGCCTTGGTCTCCCAAAGTGCTGAGATTATAGGTGTGAACCACTACATCTGGCCGAATTTCAGATTTATAAACAAAATCAGTTTAATACTAAAGAATAAACAGTAGGGCTCACTGTGGACTCATTCATCCAATATTTCAGCACCTACCTGTTGTGTAGCACTGTGTTAGGAGCTGTATGGATACTGCACTAGAACAAAGCTTTACAAGGGAAGGGGCTCTGCTTTGTTTAGTGCTGTGTTTCCAGAGCCAGGACAGTGCTTGGCATGCAGTGAATATTCAGGAAATCATTTTAGAATGAATGAAAATATGGTCATGCACTGTTTTTACCAGTTAGGGTGAGTTCAGCTGTGGGTGACAGAAACCCCCAAATCACAATGGCTTAAACTGGATGTAAGTTTGTTTTTCACATGAAATAAATCTAGAAAAAAGCAGTCCTGACTGCCAGGGAAGGGTCCTAATGCCACCAGGGCCCAGTTTCCTCCTGTCTTATTGCCCTGGATTTCTTGGCATATAATTTTTACTTCAGGGTCTCAGCTGACTGCGTGAGCTCCAGCCAGCATATCAACATTTCCAAGGAAAAGAAGAAAAGAAGAGCTTGCTTCCTGTTTTTCACAGCACTTCCTGGAGGTTGCACACAACTCTTTTACTCACGTCTCATTGGCCAGAACTTAGTTACATTGTCACATCTAGCTGCAGCAAGGTTAAGAAACGTGAACTTTATTGTGGGTGGCCATGTGCCCCAAGTAAAATCAGGAGTTCTATTTATCTGGACGAAAGAAAGAATGTATTTTGGGAACAACTCCCGGTATCTCTTAATAATGAGCTTCAATCTTAGGAGGTGAAATTATAAACACATTAAATTTTAAGTAATCACATAAAACTGTATATTACTGAAATCAAACAAGTAGTACAGGTGATAGGAAGCACAGAGAGAAGATCCTTACAAACTATTGGTTGATTAACTGCAGGAATATAGTGAAGGGCAGCATCATAGTTGAGGGGGTGAACCAGATACATGGAGAGTAGTGGGGAGAATTGGAGTCCAGTCCAAGGGCTACAGATGTTTTATATTAGATAGAGGTGGTAAAAATACAAAAAAAAAAAAAAAGCACAGTGATTAAGAATAAAATTCAATCTGCTTTTGATCATCAAGAAAAGGTCATAGTAATAGTTTTAAAATCAATATATTTTATTTAAAAAGACTTTTACCACCTTTAAAGAAATCTTTAAAGCCGTGTTACTTAGGTTTCCCCATGCAAACCTCCTGTGGTTCTGCTGTGTTTAATCGGTGGTTGACCAAGGCTGTAGTTTTCTCTATAAGGCTCTTCTATTCTCTTGCAGGGCACAGAGCACTCAAGGGACTCTTGTGGCCAATGGAGATTTCCCTTAGAGTTGGGAAACTATAGTGCCCCTGTTCTGTAACTGCTGTCTCAAAAACACGTAACGTAAAAAAGGGAGGAGTGAAAGTTTGGTCCATTTAGAGGCTGAATTTCTTTCTCTTAACTTACTAGTTTAAAAATTATACCTAGAGTACACATACATTAAATAATTAGAAAATAAAGGTAAACACAAAGAAAAATAACCTGTAATCTCCAGAGATGGCCTCTGTTAATATTTTGATATAAGCTCTTCCAGACCTTTTAGTGCCTTTTTATAAATACATTCACTTAAACATTGATTTAAAAAATGCTGTCAAATTACTGTCTTATAACCTGCATTTTAAATTTAATCATCGAGTGTGAACTTTTTTTGACCAATAAATCTAATCGTGTCATCATTTCAAATGGCTGCATAATATTTTATTGGGAGGATGTCAAGACCGATTTCTAGTAGCAGGAAAGATGTCTGCAGTACTTCTTTTATCAGGAACTTAGGAGAGCTGCTAACTCACAGGAGCCAAGTGGGAGCAGAAGGCTTAAAAGAAGGTCATCAGAAAAGGTTAGTTGCACAGTTGCCCCAGGCTGAGAGACTGAATCTAATACCTGGACAACTGGTTGCTCCCAAAGGAGGCTGTCTGGAGATGTAGCTGTCAGCATGGATGGGTATCTCTCATAGTCTGTGGCTCCCCCAGGCAGCCCAGGTGAGGGCCTCTTTAAAAGCAGGTGGCTCTGGAGAAATCACCTCAGGCCAGCAGCTGGTGTTCTGTAAACAGCCCTCATCTGCCAGATCCTTGTCTTTTCTCCATTTGGTGTTAGAGACTAAGAGCTCTGTCAAAGTGGGTGTAGTTTTAAAACTTCTTTAGCTGCTACATCATCCCCCAGTAACCTCACCCCTTCACCCCAGCATTGTTCACATTCTGCTACCGATATTTGATTTACATAGAAAGCAATTACTTCATGAGCTGGGTATGTGCAGTGCTTAAGTCTTCCCACTCAGGAGCCTTTAGAAATAAAACTCAGATTAGGTAACAGCTAGGGCAGGATCATTGAGAACATTTTTTAACAGTGACATAATGACTTTCCTCAGTTATTTTCCCATTGTTTGAAAGGAATCATTATCTCTCTGTGAAACCACATTTGACATTGAGGCTTCAGTGAATTTCTGAAAGGCTGGCCCTTCCATCTGAATGGTAAGAGCCCACCTGCCTTCTGATAATGGGCTCTGCACCATCAGGGTGCAGAATGGATGCTGGGTGCTTGCAGGCTGCCCTGATGTTATCCATTAAGGGTACATATCTTACAATGTGAGAACTATCTGATACAGATTTTGCTCCACAAGAATAAACTTGTTCTTACTTGAGGATAAATGACCACAGGGATCATTGGCTTTTAAGTGTCATAAATTTTTATGTCATTGTGGAAAAAAATGGGGGCTGCAGTAAACCACTTAGTATTATATTTCCATTTTCTGGATAATGGATTAGGTGTAATGTTCCAGCAAATGTGTGTAGACCTACAGACGGGAGGCTAGAAATAGAACAGATACAAAATATGTACAACAAAATTTCCTAAGAAAGTCAAGTTAGCGTTCCTCTGATATGACCAAGTATTAAAATATAAGGCGAATGCTTAGGAGAAGCGTTCATAATTGATGGGGCACTAAATTAAAATAAAACCTGATTAAGTTCTTAAGGGACCCTAAAATGGGAATTTGGAAAAGGCAAGGGTAGTCAGAATAGCAGAGATTAGGGCTGGGTAGTAAACAGTAACCTGGGGAAGTAAATAAAGATAAAAACAGAAGAATTCAACAGGGGAATGCTGAGATGTGAACTTGAGGAAAAAAAGACAGTAAGAAAAGGACAAAACTATGCATATAACCTTTACATAGTGTGGACATAAGATATTTTAAAATTCTGACTTGGGTTGTCAACTAGGAAAGCAGGAGTTTTATTAGGATTCATAAATTCTGAATAAGAAAGAAGTGTCAATTTTATGATTTTTTGATAAAGGGGAAATGAAAAGCTGCCTCATGTTTCTAGTGGACAATCTTTTTGAGGTAGGTTTCCTGGAAGCTATTCCTCCTGTATGTGTAGCTCTCTTTCTTTCTCTCTCTCTCTTTTTTTTTTTTTTTTTAGGTGAACTAAGGTCAGAACCATTGACCATTGGGCTAGGTGTCCTAAGGTGCTGGTGTTCGAAGAAACAAAATACTCTGAGAAGCAAATGGGGAAATAGAGAACCACAAAACACTTTGGGGAAGGTCACACTAGCAAATATTGGCATAGCAAATTGCTTTGTAATAGAGGTATTGCCAAAGAATCCAGCGACCCCAGGGTAAGTTGTGGATCGATTGGCAGGAGTCAAGTGAATAGCTTGTTTTAGGGTTATACATTTGATGTTGTCACTTTATATTTTTCTCAGCCTCCATTTCTCTACCTGTAAAATAATGGCTTTGGAACAGATGATCATGATTTTTGCAAAGACTGAGGAGTGGCTAGAGCCGTGCTGTTGGGGGTGTTGAGTGTTATTATCTAAGATAATAATGGACCAATCATCTAGTTAGAGCTAGCTAGAAGTACAAAATCTGCAGGAGTCATGAAGCTTAAGTGGTGGTAGGTCAGTGATGGAAGAGGGAACTTCTAAGACATGGTCTTGGACATAGTCAAATGGCCAATGCTTTGACATTTTGCTTTTAAGGCCTTCTTTCTGCCTGGCTCTGTACCTGAGCCTTGTCAGTCTTATAGCGGCCATGTCTGGGAGCAACTGTTAAACACAGATGTATTTGTGAGAAGTTTGCAAGTATCAAAAAAACAGTGGTGTCAACTTAAGCAAAATTGGGGAACTTATTATTAGGAGACAGGAGTGGCCTGGGACCTTGGGAACCAACTAGAACCAAAGGCTGGAAGCCTGTTGGAACTTTCCATCTCTAGTTTTGGTTCCTGTCTGTGTCTCTGCCAGATCTGTTAGGCATAACCTTATTCTAGTCAGCACTATCAGAACACTGTTGAAATGCAGTATCCAGGCCTAGTCTTCATATCCTGAGGGGAAACATGAAGACTGTTTAAAGGAGAGCCATAGGATGACTAAAGACCTAAAAAAGAAACAAAATAAAATTACGTCAGAGAGGAGATGCTAGTGGGTTGGAGATAATTCATTGAGAAAAGTCTGCTATTGGTGCATAAAGCGGTCTTAATTAGATGGTGGATTATTAGTGTAAGAAAATGATGACCAACTGTTCTTTGTTTTCACTAAGGATAAACCAAGAGGGAAGAGGTATTTGTGCACAGCAAAACGGAGTCAGGCTAGATGAAAGTCAAGAGGTGATGGCAGTGGTGACTGTGGCATTACGGTGGCTTTCAGGAGACAGCTGAGGCCTCTCCTGCAACCACTTGACAACAAATAGGTGACTTGTGCCTCTCTGGAATGATGTCCACTCTGTCTTCAGGCAGGAGGATGGCCTGGAAGGGCCTGTCAAACCTTCTTAATTTTGGGGGCAGGTATTTGGTTGGGTCATAGCAGCTCTTAATTTTTTCTGGTGAAGCAGTGTTTGAAGGGGCTTCTTAGGCTCTTTGTTTTCTCAGGCTTATATTGTACTATAGTATACCATTAAGTAACTTTCTGCCTTTCTGGCCACTCATCTCAAGTTTCAGTGTCTAGTTGACAAAGTACATTCATTTTTTTTGAGACGGATTCTCACTCTGCCACCCAGGCTGGAGTGCGGTGGCCAGATCTCAGCTCACTGCAAGCTCCGCCTCCTGGGTTTACGCCATTCTCCTGCCTCAGCCTCCCGAGCGGCTGGGACTACAGGCGCCCGCCACCTCGCCCGGCTAGTTTTTTGTATTTTTTAGTAGAGACGGGGTTTCACCGTGTTAGCCAGGATGATCTCGATCTCCTGACCTCGTGACCCGCCTGTCTCGGCCTCCCAAAGTGCTGGGATTACAGGCTTGAGCCACCGTGCCCGGCCACATTCATGTTTTATTTGCAGGTTTGGAACATATTTGTTGCTGGTTATTTAGAAAATTATTAAATATGATGTTCATGTTGTTTTTTGCTTTCAAGGCATCCAGTGGCTATTTGAGATAATTGTTCTGCTTTAAATTGCATGATTTGTCTTTTCAAATAAAAATAATTAACATATATCCTCCAATTACAAAAGAAAAATAATTAATCCCTCCTCCTCCTCCTTAATTGCCTTAAACTCAACATTTACCTCATCGAGGTACATGTGACTCAAGCATTGAAAGCTGCTCAGCTCATAGTGTGAGGGAGGAGGGAAGAGTAACATTTTGTAATGAAATCCTCAAAAGTAGCTCTAAATGTTGGCTGCCTTACGTCTTAAATGACATTCTTCATATGATAGAAAAAAGCCAATGAAAAGTTTGATCTACTATTTATCAAGTAAAAATGGCTTCAGATGTTTCCCAGCTAAATATACCATGGCAGAAATATTATAATGAAAGAGCAGAAGAGTTGCTATGGGTGTTTATTCCCTAGAAAGCCATTAGAATAAAAGTCACCCTCACTTTTTGCTGACCTCTCTCTGGTGCATTAATGTCACTCTCAAGTTCCTCTCTGAGATGGTGTTTCTGACCAGCCAGAAGTAGTTTTAGTGATGAACAGATTATTTTCTGAAAAAAATGAAGTTGTCACTAAAAATGAGGCCTCTGAATAAAAGAAACTATTTGTATCTGATAATGACACACACATTTTGACACCTATACGCTGTTTTGCTTCCAGATAGATGTCTGTTTAAGTCACCCTATAATGCCTTCCCCCACATACTACTGAGTTTCCCATTATATTTCCTAATGATGGACATTTCATATCTCAAGTTATTATGGCCCCAATTGTTATACTTGGTGTGGTTTTGTTTTGTTTTTATGTATTAGGTTTGGGTGAAATTATAAAGAATTTGGGTTCAGAAGTGTGCTAGCCTTCTGCAGTACCCATCACTCAGGTGAGAGGTACCTTTGGAGAGGGTGTGCTGCCTGAAGCCACATGCTGCTGAGTAAGATGACAGTGGACAGGTGAGGCTCGAGGGGCCTGGGCTGCTGGGAAGGGCTTGTGCATCCAGGAGCCAGGTGGATGTGGTGGGAATGGGAAGAGGGAGTAGAGATGTCTCCTCTGTGAGGGCGGGCAGGCAGTGAAAAGCCAAAAAAACACCCAGAGAGCACAAGTCAGAACTTCTTTTTTGGAGGAACCACTGAGATGACTGTTGGGGACCTGACTGCATCCAGAGCTGCGTCTACCCTATGAACCTTCACTTTGATTGACCCTGAAGTGCTTTAGAAATGTTGGCGCTCTCATTAGACGGGCTGTTTCATCCTGATTTCACATTTTCCCCAAGTGCTCGTCTTGAAACCATTAGGTTTCTCCTGTTTTTCTTATGATAATGTTCCTTAACTGGACAATGTTGTTTTAGCCAATAGCCCAAGGCAAAAGCTGGGTGCCAGGCTTTCTGTTTATCCAGCCCTGCAACCCTCGGGTGCAGGCAATGCTCTCCCTCTCCCTTACTGTGTTAGTCTGCTTTCAGTTAGATGCCTTCCCAAATCTAAGAGTAAAGGTCTTTGGATAGCAACATCTGTTGTATGTGAAGCAACTGGATAGGATTATGAATCCTCATGTGGCTCTTCCACATTCAGTGAGAGAAAAGCATGCAGGTTCACTTGGACAAAGCTGGCTCACCACTTTACAGTTTAGATGGCATTTATTCCCTGAATTGGTTAAAAGTAGAAGACTCTAAGATTAATCTACTCTGCAGAGATTTTTACACCAAATGGAAATGCACCCTTTTTTGGTCTTTCTCTTAACAGAGAAAATGAGAGAGCTGTCACCTGGCCATTGAAAAGACATAACTTTTCATTAAATTTGTCTGGATATATATGTTGCCCAAGTTCTCCCAAGTCCTACTACTGAACCATGTCTACAATGGTCGTGTTCCTTGTCAGCTCTGGGGGCTTTGGGCCTTGAGGATACAGAGTAGAGTAGGAATGGGAGTGGGTGTGTGGGTGAAGATGACTGGAACCTTAATCTCTTCCTGAGGTCTGTTTTAGAATTTGCCAAAGATAGAGGACAAAACTTTAAGAGTGAGAACAGTGGTGGAGAGAAAGAGCGTCTTTTTAAAGAGCTGTTGAGATGATGGGGTCAGATGGCTTCAGGAAGGCCAAGGATTTGTTGCTAAAGGTAGGGGTAGTGTCCTCGGGGCCACTTGTGGGTGGATGAGGAGTGAGCCAGCCAGCCCAGGGATAAAAGCAACATGAATTAATGAGGCTTCTGAGAATCCTTCGCAATTGGACTGACCCCTGCTTCCTGGCTCCCCAGGGTGGATTCTGAGCACAGTGTGGCCTCACATTCTAAGTAGCTGACAGCAGGAGGTCCTGATATGGAGCAGTGGAGGAAGGGTTTGCCAGAAGAGGAGCCTGGGAAAGTCTCAATCCCCAGGCTTTGGAATAAGCAGAAGAAAGCCTTGCTACCCTAAATAGTGACAGCTGGAAATCACGAGGGAGCATTCTGTTTGGGAGTCATGACCTTTCCCGTCACATTTCTGCATTCTGGCAGGCTGTCTGAGAGATCTGTGTGACAGCCTCACCTTTCAGCACGCCTCAGTCACACCAGAGAGACAGCAGGAGTGAGGAGGAAGGAGAGAGAAGAGAGCTTGCGCCTGCTTCCTAAACAGCTCCTTCTCTCTGGGTCAGGACCAGGTTACAGAGGTCACCAGTCATGTGGTAACATCCTGATGATAAGGTGGAAAGTCTCTCCTGTACTCCCTTGAGTGTGGCATTTGCATGGGCCATTAAAGAAGGGATGTTGATCTCGCCTGGGCCGTCGTCCACACATGCATCTCAGCTCCCTGCCAACCTCCTCAGCAAAGGCACCCGGGCTTAGAATCTAGACATTCACAGTGGGGAACTCTTGATTTTTAATTATGCAGGAAACCACTTTATCTTTTTAAAATGATAAATGACTTAGGAGAAGCAGACACAGTCATGTCTTTTCAGGATTGTTTAGGAGATTTGGAGGTAGAAATATAATGGGTTGGATTTGAATTCACTTAGCGCTGACTAAGATAAATTGTCACTAAAATCATAAGGCTGCATATTTTCACAGTCAAGCCCATTTCACTTTTAAAACTAGCTACTCTCTGTAGGCTTCTTGTCAGCAACAGGGAAGGAATGGGATAATAATTATCAGATTAGAAGAACACCATTAAAATCACTAAGGTGGTCTGTTTGCCTGGTTGAAATATTTGGTTAGGCGGCTCAGCTCATTGCTTCCTGCAGTTGCAGCAAGAAGGGTGAGGAAATATCCCTGCGGCCACCTTTAGAATGAAACGTATGCATTCCTGTCGTAGCAAGCACCATGATGTTCCACAATAAATTGAAAGCAATTGTCTGTTCACATCATTAAAAATAAAAAACATTTCTGATTCATCTTAATAATACCCAGATAAAAACAATGAACTTGCTCTGAGCAAAATTTTCCTGAAGATTATATATTCATAATTACTTATATATATGGGCAATCTTTGAAATAATACACACGAAACTGTAACTTTGAGTGTCTCTGAAGGGAATCTGGATGATTAGGGGAGTGGGCTATTATTATTTAGATTACAAGTAAAAGCTACTCATTAAAATATTACCTGTTAATATTAAAAACATTCCTTTAAAATATCTTTTGTCTTTATTGAAAAGGGGACACCATGCTGGCTGATTTGCTTTTTCTGTTAAGTATGTGATGGACTCATAGTATACATTCACCTGCCCTGGGTTGTAATAAAGACAGATACAAATACATAGGCACAGACATTACTGCAAAGTCGTAACAGAAAGCAAAATTCATCACAGTAATGGTCCCACCACATCATTGGCTGGAGGCTGATAGTGGTTGTTAATTTAAATGTAAATTTAAGATAAACTGTCTTTTATAATTTATTTATAAATATAGCATCTGTTTAGAGTAGAACATTTAGAAATGCTGATAAACAGAAGAAAAATCACCTATAATCTAAGTACTCTGAGATCATTGTGACTAACCTTTCAAAATATATCCCTATATATCTGTATAGGCCCCTTTTCTATGTTAATCTGTTCTATATTTGGCTGTGTCCATGCATGTGCATATGATATGCTGCCAACTAATTTCCCTCCAAGAGCCAGGCCGATAACATAAACGTGTCAAATCAGCTGGATATAAGGTGAATTGGAGAATGATGAGTGTTATGCTAACCTGGAGAGTTTATACTTTGCCTAAAGATATCTCAAAGTTTCAGTAATATGTGGCCAATTACAACAATGTAGGCAGGATTTAGCTTGTGGGCCACCAGCTGATTTCACAGTAGGTAACCAAGGTTATTATTTTCTTCTGTATCCTGTCAGAGATATTCTATGTGTGAGTGTATGTGTATATTTTAGATGTGCACACTCACACAAATTCATTCTCACCTCACCTTCTGGCTCTTTTTGTTAAGCAAATGATAGCATGTCATTTGCAATTTTACCTCTGAGACTTAGACTGAGTCAAATATTTTGGCTGATAGTTTACTGTACTGTCTGCATTATCACTTGTTACCTCCCTCCTGATCATCTTGTAGGCTCTCCTTGGGTTCAATTCAGAGAATGTAGGGATTCTTTCCCACTACAGTATGTTTGCATTTCCTTTTAGTGAAAAATCTCTTCCTACTTTAAACCTTATGCAATTCCCTACCCTCTTCTCTTTAAACCATTTTCCTTTTACTTTATTTCCCCGACTTATTAGTATTTTAATCACCTAACAGTTATGATTATCTTCAGATTCCACTAGCATTTTATTATGCATGCTGCAAGAATCATAATAGATGTTAAGTAACATTAACCCTGAGCGTGACCTGTGGGTCATCCTATTAGAGTCAACCACCTTCTCCAAATTGAATGCCATGTCATCTATCATCGTACTTTCGAAAGTCTCCTGCCAACAGTTTTAGCTGTGATGAGCTGCTTTCAATATCAGCCATCTGCTACTAATTCCTATCTAGCAATATAACACATTTAATGAAGAATCTCATTCAACTAATAAGATTATTAGGCAAGATTCTGTTGACAGTGCACACATTGGCAGCTTTTCTTGAGTGCTTTTTAAAAAAATTGCTTTGGCTGCAGATAAACTCTACGCACTTTTCCCCAAGGTGCGTAGAGTTAACAAAGTATAGTGAAAATAGCAGAGTTTAAATCTTGACTTTACTGATGGATGATCTTGGTAGGCATCTAACTATGGAGCCTTGATTTCCTCATTATAAAACAGGGCTAATAATATCCATTCCAGTTATGTCACAGGGTTATTGGAGTAATGTTACAAAACGAATGCAAAATAACCTTGTCAAATGCTATCTGAAAAGATTCTTTTCTACTCCAGGGCTACTCAACAGTCAGCTGAGAAAATAGGAGAGCAGTGGATTTATATTTATGCTATTTAAAACCACAATTCCCCTCCAAACCTCCCTATTCTTCTTCAACCTTTCCCTTAGTACCCTTCGTTCAGTACCTGAATTTGATTCTGACTTCTTGGAGGCTCTGATCCAAGGTTCTCTGCTTCCAAAATCTTCACTTTTAGCCTTTCACACACGCACTGAAGATATTAGGTTCACTTCTTCATCCTGGTGTACATTTCTACCTACTCCCTGCTTCTCTTTTTAAATCTCCTCCCTGAAGTTGCTCCATTACTCCTTGTTTTTGAGACAGGGTCTGACTTTTTCACCCAGGCTGGAGTGCAACGGCATGATCTCAGCTTAGTGTAACCTCTGCCTCCCGAGTTTAAGCCATCCTCCCACCTCAGCCTCCCAAGTAGCTGGGACTACAGTGAACATTACCACACCTGGCTAATTTTTGTATTTTTTGTAAAGATGGGGGTTTCACCATGTTGCACAGGAAGGTCTTGAACTCCTGAACTCAAGCAATCTGCCTGCCTAGGCCTCACAAAGTGCTGGGATTACAGGTTGAGCCCCAGCACCCGGCTGCTGGTCCATCTTTTTAGGGTATATTTTTTCTTCTTGGTTGGCTCCTTTTCTCCTACACGTGTGCCCATATTTCTTTTTCTAAAATCCTTCCCTTAGTGCAGCTATTTCTTTAAGGCTACCACTCATCCCATCTCTCTCCTCCATACCCCCAGATATCTGCTCCTTCCATTCCCTTGTCACTCACTTTGCCCTTAGCTTCCTACAGTCCCATCCCCTCTCCTCATACTACCCTGAAACGGGTAGGTGAATCTGATGCATTGAAGGTCACTTTCTGATAACCAAATCTACTAATGTTTACTCAGCTCTCATCTTTCTTGAATTTCTTACAACTTTTAACACGATTAGTAATACAACATAATTCTGTTTTTATTCCCACCTTCCCAGTCAAGGCTGGCTTCTCTTTTTCTTGCTCCTCCAATTCAGGTGTCTTTCAAGGTTCTGTCCCCAAATCTTGATGACCTCATCAAGTCTCACATCTTTTGTGGATAATCACCAAATACCCAGGTCATATCCCAACTGTAGTCCCAATTTTGAGGCCTGCCTTACCAATAGCTGGCAGGGTACTTCTACATGAAGGTTATAATGAAGCCATTCAAACTTAATATGTCAGTTAACTTACCGTCTTCTCCTCAAAGCTGGTCTGTACACTTGATATCCCTATTTCTGTTCAGACAACTTTTCCTGTAAATTGACAATTACTTCTAAATTGCAAAATAAACTGAAACCCAGGTCTCTAGGCTGTCAAAGAACTGGGTGAAAAGCAAATCAGGAAAACTATTAGAGTAATAGCAATCAGAGTGAAATTAACATGAACCACAAGAGAAAGCCAGGCAGGGGAACAGGAAATCAACATAAGCATTTTGCTTAGAAAGGAATCAGATGACCAGTACTGTTCAATATGCTAGTGTTTGTATTTCTAGTCTTTCAAGGCTCCCGCCCAGCAGATACAAAGACTGGGCCCTCACTGCAGTTCATTGTTTGAACTACTGCATGATAACAGTCTCTCTTTAGACTATCTAATTCCTTATTCTCAGTTTTTAAATTTACACATTCTCCATTTTTTTTTGTCTTACTGTGAAATCTTTTAAACATACAGAGAAGTATAGATGAGATAACGAATACTTCATTATCACCGAACACTTAACCATTTGGTCGTGTTTGCTTCAGCTATTTATAAAACACTTTATCTTGACATAATTTTAGATTTTGAAAAGTTGCAAAAATAATACATAGTCGGCATATGTCCTTCACCCAGCTTTCTCAAATATTAACACCTTATGTAACCATAGCACAATGATCAAAACGAGGAAATTAATGTCGATACAATACTCTTAACTAACCTGCAGACCTTACTCATGTGTCACTAATTGTCCCACTAATGTCTTTTTTTTTCTGGGCCAAGATCCTACCTTGCACTTGGGACAGTGCCTCAAGTCTTCTTTTATCTTTTATGACGGGACATTTTTGAAAAGGATTGGCCCATGATTTTGTGGAATGTCTCTCAATTTGGATTTGTCTAGTATTTTCTCATGTTTAAATTCAAGTTACGCATTTTTAGCAAGGATACTACAGAAGTGATTTTGTGCCTTTTCCAGTATATCATATCAGGAAGTACTCAATGTCAACATGCTCCATTACAAAGTGATGGTCACTTTGATCACTTGGCTAAGGTTTCGCCAACGTAAAGTTACTCTTTTCCTCTTTGTGGTTAGTAAGTATTAATAATTTCTCATTCAGAAATACTTTGAGACTGTGCAAGTATACTGTTTTGCTTTATTCTATAAACTATAACCCATTGCTATCACTATTTTGTTATTTAAGGTGTGCCAGACTGGGCTTCTTTACAATGACTCATGTGTGCTTTCTAGATGCTCTTTGTTTTTTTTTTTTTTTTTGAGACAGAATCTGTTTCTGTCACCCAGGCTGGAGTGCAGTGGCGCAATCTTGGCTCACTGCAACCTCCTCCGCCTCCCAGATTCAAGCAATTGTCCTGCCTCATTCTTCTGAGTAGCTGGGATTACAGGTCCACACCACCACACCTGGCAAATTTTTGTATTTTTAGTAGAGACGGGGTTTCACCATGTTGGCCAGGCTTGTCTCGAACTCCTGACTTCAAGTGATCACCCCACCTCGGCCTCCCAGAGTGCTGGGATTACAGGCGTGAGCCACTCTGCCTGACCTTTCATTTTTTTTTAGTACTTCTTTACTCACTGGTACCACAGAAGTTCCAGGCTCATCTTGTACCTTCCCTATTCTACCCCAAAATGTTTCTTTCTTTCTGTTTTTTGTTTTGTTTTGTTTTAACAAGCAAAACATCACAAAAATCCTCTGTAACCTGTGAATGCTTCTTATTCAAATTATTTTTTGTTTCCCTCAGCAGATGTTTTTACTGTCCTGATGTGGGACCTATCGACCCTATATATATTTCCATCCATGACTTCATACATTGATTACATGTCTATGTATCCATAGATAATACAGTAGGGGTTTTTGCATATTTTATGACTCTAGGTAAATGAAATATTATAAATGCATGTAACTAGACTTTGTAAACAAATTTATGTCAGTATGTGTGGCTCAAAAACTCATTCATTTTAACTGCTGTATCACATGCTGTTGTAAGATTAAAACAAATGTATTTTTTTCATCACTTGATAAACATTTTGACTGCACCCAATTTTTGCCCTTATAAACATGTTCTTGTAAGCTATCTCCTGAACTATTATGTTAGAGTTTCATTGGGTTATATACTTAGAAGTATAATTACTAGACCTTAGGGTATGTATGTACGTCTTCAATTTCATTAGATCTTGTCTCCAAAATGGTTGTTTTAATTTGTACTCCTGCCAGTGATATGTGAGAGTCCCTATGTCTACATAGCTTCATTAACCCTTGGTACTGTCAGTCATTTAAAATTTTTGCCAAAGTGGTAGAAGTGAAATTGTATTTGTTGTTTTTATCTGCATTTCCTTAATTATTGGTGAAGCTGAGCATCTTTCATCCTTTGTGGCCATTTCTCTTCTGTAAGCTGTTCATAATCTCTTGCCCATTTTTCTGTTGGATTATTGTCCTGTTGTTGATTTGTAGTTTTTCATAGTTCCAACTGCTGGCACTTTGTTATCTGTGATGCAAGTATTGTCTCTTAGTCAATGGCTTGTCTTCTAACATTGCTTGAAATGTCTTTTCATCCTTTTAACTTCAATTCAGTCTTCCAAGTGGGTTTCCTAATAGGACATATGAATAAAGTGGCCTTTTGCATGCCACTCATAAATCAATTTCTTTTAACTAAAGTTGTTCAAGAGAGGTTTGAGATAACTTGATGAGTTTGAAATGAATTTTCTCACTCAAGGGTCAGAAATTCACTCAGATATATTTAAAAAGAAAGAAAGAAACCAAAAAGCAACTTTGATCCTTTCACACGTGAGGTGTAGCCTTCATCTGTTTTGTTTTTTTTTTTTTTTGTAATATAATCTGAGGCTGAGAAGGGGCTCTTTGATATCTGTAATATCCAATTTAAAATTCACTGAATTCTAGAAATAAAGACCTAGAAGGAACCACAGGGACCATCTGGTTCAACCCTCTCATTTTACAGGAAATAGAAGCTCAGAGAGATGAAATAAAATATTTAGGGCTGAAACCTAGTTTCTTTTCCTTAAAGATTTTAATTTTTAAAAGGATGGATTTAGCTCTTCATTCCTCCAAGGGAATGGGACTTTCATAATTTGACTCGGATACACATAATCTTCTAGAAGTTTCCCTCTTCTTTTGAGGTGTTCCCCTGCCCCCCATTTACTAACACTTTTGGAGCTGTATATAAATCCTGGTCAAATGCTTTGGACACATAGCAACTTATATTCCCCTGAACCTACTGGGTACTATAAATCAGCCTGCAGAATGGATGGGGGACTTCCATTTTCTCTTTGTTTTCTTACGTCTCTTTCTTCTCCCTTTTCTTTTCTTTTTTTTTTTATTTTTTATTTTATTAAGCTCAATTTCCCTTCTCTAGGGAGAGAATACAATAATATTCTTTCGTAGACCCTGGAAACTTGGGTTAGAAATACATCTCTCCAGATGGTTAGGGGAGAGTCCCTTGAGCCAGACTAAAAGCCCTCAATATTTTTTTTTCCCACTTATTTTTCTTATGCAGGGTCCACGTCTAAATAGCCTAAAAGTTTCTTTTGATTAAATCAGTTTTCTTTTCTAAATAAAGTGCTGCACGAGGGGTTTTGTTTCTAGTTGGAGTCCTTTTCTAGCTCTAAAATGTTTGTGAATCTAGGGTAAGATTCATCAGAAGTGTGTTGAGAAAAAGCAGAGCAGGCAACTGACTGTAAAAATCCTTCGGGACTGCTGGTAATGAGGTAATGACCGTGTATCTTAACTGCCCAGTGCTGTTAAACCACTCCTGGATTACCCGTAAGCTGCTTTCTGTAGTGCTGGTCAGATTTCTCTGGGACCTAACTTTAAAAAACAGCTCTCCACCACCACCACCACCAATTCAGTATGCTAGAAACCTGACTTAGCTTCTAGAGGACAGTGGTTGTGTCTTAGTCATTTTTGTTCACTCGTGCTGCCTAGTGATAATGATGACAGTGGTGGTGATGGTGATAAAAATAAAAATAAAATAATTATGCTTATTACATGCTTGGCAGTGTTCTCAGTATTTCACATATACGAATAACTCATTTAATTCTCACATCTAGGAGGTAAATTACTATTATTATCTCTATTTTACACGTGCAGGCATAGAGAGGCTAAGTCATTTATCCAGAGTCATACTGTTTACCATCAAGATCCAAACAGAACAGAGATGACACATAAAGTAGTTAAATTGGGAGGTTTATTTACAAAGCGGGCTGGCTACAAATGTGAGTATAGAGGAGGCATTGACGGAGCTAGGAGCAGGCAAGCTGTTACTACCCCTAGGCCTGAATGGATGAAGGGAGGGAGCCATCAGCAGAACCCAGAAAGACAGAGAACTGTGTGAAGCCAATTGCACATTGCACAGAGCAGTGATTTCTGGGCAGGTACACTCCCAGTCTATAGCAGACTTGCAGAGAAGGAGTCAAGGGAATAGACACCCTAACCCCTTTCTCTGCCCTCCTTCTGCACTCCTGACAGGCCCCTTCAGTGGCATACTTTGGCAGACCTTCAGGTGTCCTGAAGACCACTGATGCCATCCATGCCATCTAGCACCAGGGCAGAGAGAGCAGAGTTCATATGGCACACACCAGAGTAAAGTAGCAGAGCTTTGAACCTGGGCAGTCTAACTCCAGTGTCCGTATTACTAACCACTGTGCCAAATAATGCCTTCTATATTAAGGAAGCACTACAGTGACTAGCATGTAACTAGAATATATTAGATAACTCATCAAAGAGGCATGACTTGCTCAATAAATGACTGGACAGCTTCACCTTCTGCCAATGCATGTCCTGATGGCAGACAACCATGTTGATTTCATTATTGACTTATTTGTGTGTTGCTAGCTTGATCTAGAAAGGATTAGAAATTATTGGACTCACCTTCTCCTCATTAATCATATTTCTGTTTTCATTTTTCAGATAAGGCAAAAATCGACTGATTTTTCTTCAATTATATATGCTTTTGTCAAGATGTATTCTCTTGATGATTATTCCAAAATAATTGGATTACAGCTGCTCTGCAGTTGAAAGTTGCTAGAGGTTAAATTGCTCCCTTTCAGTTTCCAATTTTGGGGGAGATCACTAAATTAAGTTGAATACTTAACTGATTTTTATAAGCAATTGCCAATTACTTCAGGAATCTCCCATCACTGGTATAAAATATTTTGATATTATTTTCAACTAAGTTTCTCTTTCACAGAACGGAAAAATCCCAGGGCACTATGCGGTCATTCTAGAGAAGGAAAGCTAACATAAGGAATTTTTGATTCTGTATGAAACATAATTGAGGAGGAGAGAAATGGAAGGTGACTTCCATCCTGGGAAAGTGGCCTGAAGGCAGAGTTCATATCAGAGGCTTCATCAAGGAGGTGACCCAAAGGAAATTCACAGTCTTAACCCTCTCCTTAAGGACAGAGGAAAGAAAAGAGAGTAGGAGAACAAGAGTGCTGTTTTAAAAAAATACGTATGCCTTTGATTTTCTCTTTTAAATTTTGGGACATGAAAAATTGCCAACAGGAATAAGAATTCTGATTCAAATATGATCATACAAGTTGCGATTTATTTAGAAGTCCCAAACACAAAAAAATAATTGAGAAAGGCAGGTATAACAATCTCTAACTTCTTCAAGTTGTGTGTACTAACAGCATCCACCCGGTAGCTCCAGAAGGGAAAAAAAACCCAGGACCGAGGGGGCAAAGAGCTCTCTTTTAATAAAGGAACTCACTGCCTGAGAAAAGAACAGCTAAGGTGCTGTATTGGAAGATCTTTCCTCTCAATTACAGAAACACAAAGCACAGTATGGAACTGTGATTCACTCTCCTTTTTGAGATGTGAGCTACATTAAATTGCCAAAGGCTGTGAAGAACAGCTCCAGCGATATGAACCACAAAGCCATTTCAAGGATTGCTCAGGAGTCTGAATCTCATGTTCAGCAAAACAGTCACAAACAATTGAGAATTGGTGTGTTCAGTGGGTGGCATCATGCCAACATGGCCCGGTAAGGGGAACAGAGGCTCTGTGATGTGGTGGGCTGTTCTACCAGAGGGGTCCTAGTCAGAGATTTCATTTCTTTGTTCCCACTCCTTCCCCTTCCTTTAGGAAGAGGAAGTTGCCAGCTGCTTCACATGCAGGTGAGGCCAAAAAAATTATTCTGAAGCACATTTTTCTTGTTATTTAAAACAATTGCTTTCATGGCTTCCCTTAGTTGCATGTGTGAATGAGTAGCTGTCATGGTCTGGGGAAGAGGGGTGGTTGAGATCCTGAAGCCAGTTCTCAACCAGCCTTCCTGGGGTCGGCTTGCTCACTTGGAAGTGACTATACATGTGAACTGATCACTAAGACGCAAACATCTGGGCTTCAGGTCTTTTGAGGATGGAGTCCAGTGGGAGAGGAAGGGATCACCACACCTTGAAGAGCGACCATAATGGAGTTCTCTTTGGCATTCATGGTAGCAGCTTGAACTGAGATCTTAGCTGCAAAATATTGCTTTTGACCCAACTTTTTGGATAGTTTTCCTGGTGCAGGTGATACTTCCTCTCCCTTTAGTCAGTATCTTCCTAGTTGACTACAGTCAGAATTTCTATTTTTCCACACCTGTGAGAACGGTCACAGGGGTCCTCCCTGTCAGACTCATCTGGGAGGGCTTAGCTCCTGGTGGATGTAGCTGAGTAAGGAAAGAAAAAGCCTGACTGGAGAGTGTATTAGCTAGTTTGGCAGAAAGACTCTTTATTGAACTTTAATTTGGGGAGCAGACAGTCCAGCCCTGAAGAGTTGCTAACATGTTAGCCTCTATATTTCCTATTGGAACTAGAAACTGCCCAGCTTTTCTGCACTTGGGAAATAAAATTCATCAGAAATACCCCACCAGAACCCCTCAGCTTCAGTCTGTGTCTTGTAATGGGGCTCTGCTGTATTGGACTTATTCTTCAGACACCTGAAGGGCCTAGGCAATTCCAGGATGCAGAGTAGGAAGGATGTTAGAGTCTTGTTGGATAGATTAGAAGTTCTATTATTACTGCCACATGGGCGTTTTAGCCTCATTCTTTAGAAATTACTGGTGTGTTATTTGCACCTCAAACTCCATAGATTGTTTCTTTTTATAGAGCATATAATTTGCACTTTCACAAAAGGCTCTCTATTTGTAAAATTGTTTGTGAAAAATATAGCAATTAGACATTTTTATGTGCCAAGTGATTTGCCAAGTGATTTGAATTTTATGTGCCAAGTGATTTGAATGCCTAGGTGCAAAGCCTTGGATTAGTTAATTTTTGTTATTTTAAAAACTAAAACCTATAGGAGAGAGGTGAAGGAATAAAATCCTTTATAATACTGCTGTAATTGACATACTTATTTGAAATTTGACTTAAAAACTGCCAGGCTTTTCTTGGAAAGGTTTCTGCTGGTCTTGAAATTTTTCAGCTAGCATTTGTGGGGAGCTGGTTGGAGTCACCTGGCGCAGATTCCTGAAACAGACATCACAATGAACATATTCCTAGTTGACCAAGTGGCTTAAGCGCTCCATGATAAGCTGGTGTGGTGGTGACACCCAGATTGAAACAGTGCTCCACTTTATGATTTGGGACTAAGCAGCAAAGCAGGATCAGAATAAGGTACAAGGAGAGGCTTATAAATTTTCAGCCCTAATGCTCTTTTCCATGAGATCGTTAGATCAAAGAGAAAGCTGGAGTATTAGGATTTAAGGTCAATGAGACTGGCCTGAATTATGTGATTCCGTACTGTACTGGGGAAAAAGAATCACTAGGTATGCTTTGAACAACTGAGATAAAATAGTTTTTTCCATCACTCAGAGGAGAGTGGGCTTGAGCACCACAGCTCTCTCTGTAGTTTCTTTAAATCAGGAGGGCAAGTTGTGATCTCCTTTGATACTATCTCCAGACTTTTAAAGCGGGTCACTCACGCCAAATGTATGTATGTGGCATTTTCTTTTCTGTAAAGTGGTGATCTCATGGGAGATTGTAGGAGAAAAAATGAGAAGTCAAGAGTGGCGCTGGTTGCCTGTTATCCCAGCACTTTGAGAGGCCAAGGCAGGCAGATCGCTTGAGCTCAGAAGTTCTAGACTAGCCTAAGGAACACGGTGAAACCCCGTCTCTACAAAAAATAAAAAAAAAAATTAGCCAGGCGTTGTGGCGTGTGCCTGTGGTCCCAGCTATTTGGGAGGCTGAGGTGGGAGGATTGCTTGAGCTCAGGAGGTTGAGGGTGCAGTGAGATGAGATCTCGCCACTGCGCTCCAGCCTGGGTGACAAAGTGAGATCCCGTCTCAAAAAGAAAAAAAAAAAGAGTGGTGCTGGTGAGAGTGGAGCTGTTCATTCCGTGCACCCGGCATGCCTGACACGTGCTAAGCCTCAATTCAGTGAGCATTTACTGCCTTTGCATTTATTGGTCCTTCATGTGTCAAGCAAGGTGCAGATTATTGCATGCTGTCCCCTCCCTCAAGACACTTACAACTTTTTGCTTGCTCCTTATAACTTTTTTGGAGACCAGAAGGCACTGGTGTGATCTCAGTGATCTCAGGACTCAATTAAGCGATTAGTTACCTGCCTTGTGCCTAACTCCTCGCTAGTACTCTTCCTTATCAGAAATTATTCTAGCCTTCAAGAAACTTGGCTTGAAACAAGAACGGATTAGAAAATAATACCTGAGCAAATATCATGGAATGCTCTAGCAATCAGGCACCCAAAGGCTGCTACTGCATGAAGATTTTGTCCACAAGGAAGGCAATATTGTGCTTCGTGGAGGAAGTCAAACATCTTCCATCTTCCCTTCCTCCCTTTGCTCCCCAGGTGCAGAGTTGCTTCACCGGCTTTCTTTGTGTTAGTAATTGGCTCTGACTACTTTCTGGTATTCATTAGTTCATTTATTTCATATCTTCAACGAAGTCTGCCTGCCTTCCATGTGTGAGGTATTGTGCTAGGGCCGGAGAAGGAGCAGAGAGGAAGACAATGCTTACTTTCATATAGGAGAGACGGATGTTAAACACATAATTACATACTGAGTTAACTGTATTTGTGTTAAATGGATGAAAGGCAAACTACATATTATAGGACCATATCACAGAGGATTTGCCATGGTTTGGAGAATTGGGGAGTTTTTGGAGTGAAGGATGTTTGAGCTAAACTTTGAAGGATGAGTAGGAATTAACTAGGGGAGGAATAAGGGGAAACGCTCAGAAGGAACAGCATGTGCAGAGGCCAGGCAGGCAAGACCATGAGGGGATTTCATGGATCTTAGTTCTTACTGCATTTACAATGAGAAGACTTCTGAGAATATGAGGTAGCACAGTGAGATGAGC
>NW_012119265.1:7106219-7113038 GCF_000951035.1 Colobus angolensis palliatus
AAAGTATTCTTTAATAACATTTTTGGGCTGGGTACTTTGGCTCATGCCTGTAATCCTAGCATTTTGGGAGGCCAAGGTGGGTGGATTACCTGAGGTCAGGAGTTCAAGACCAGGTTGGCCAACATGGAGAAACCCCATCTGTACTAAAAACACAAAAATTAGCTGGGCGTGATGGTGGACACCTGTAATCCCAGCTACACGGGAGCCTGAGGCAGGGGAGTCACTTGAACCCAGGAGGTGGAGGTTGCAGTAAGCCGAGATCCTGCCGCTGCACTCCAGCCTCGGCCACAACAGGAAAACTCCGTCTCAAAAAAAAAAAAAAACTCAAAAAAAACCCAATTTTATTGAGATGTAATTAACATATCACAAAATTCACTCTCTTAAATTGTTAATTTGTTTTTTAGTGTAGTATTAGAACTGTGTAACCATCACTATTTAATTTCATAATGTTTCTACTACCTCAAAAGAAACCCCATATCCATTAACAATCACTTCCCCATTCTCCCTCCCCCCACCCCCGGCAACAAGTAATCTATTTTCTGTCTATAGATGTGTCTATTTTAGACATTTTATATAAATGATATTATATAATATATGGTCCTTTGTGACTGACTTTTTTCATTTAGTATATTTTGAAAATGCATCCATGTTGTATTATGTAATCGGCATTTTATTCTTTTTCTGGCTGAATAATATTTAATTGCATAGACATACCCTTTGTCAGTTGATAGACGTTTGGGTTGTTTTAATTTTTTGCCCATTATAAATAATGCTGCTATGAACATTCGTGTACACATTTTTGTGTGAACATTTTTTCATTTCATTTCTCTTAGGTATATGTCTAGGTGTGGAATAGCCAGGTCATACAGCACTTTTTTTTTTTTTTTTTTTGAAAAGACAGGGTCTCACTATGTTGCCCAAGCTGGTCTCAAACTCCTGTGGCCTCAAGTGATCCTTCTGCCCTACTCTTGAATAACTGGGATTACAGGCACAAGTTACAGTGTCTGGCCCATATAAAAACTTGATGTTTAACATTTTAAGGAACTGCCAAAGTATTTTCCAAAGCAGTGGCACCACCAGCTGTTCCCACCAGCTATGTATAAGGCTTTCCGTTTCTCCATATCCTCAACTCTTGCTGTCTATCTTTCTTGTTTTAGTCATCATAGTGGATGTGAAGTGATATTTCATTGTGGTTTTGATTTGCATTTTACTGATGGCTAATGATATTGAGCATATTTTCATGTGCTTTCTGGCTACTATGATTTGAATGTATGTGTCCCTTCAAAATTCATATATTGGAAATTAAACCCTAACATGATGGCATGAAAAGGGCCTTTAGGAGTGATTAAGTCCTGAGGGTAGAGCCCTTGTGAATGGGATTGGTGATCTTATAAAAAGGCTGGAGGAAACTAGCTAGACCCTTTTGCCCTTCTGCCTTCCACCATGTGAGAATGCAGTGTTCATCCCCTCTGGAGGATGCTCATCCCCAACAAGAGACAGAGACCAGGCCCTTGGACACTGAACCTGCCAGTGCCTTGATCTCGGACTTTCAGCCTCCACAACGGTGAGAAATAAATTTTTGTTCTTTGTAAATTACCCAATCTCAGGTAATTTGTTACAGCAGCACAAATGGACTCAGACACACGCCACTTGTATATCTTTCTGGAAAAATGTCTATTCTAGTCTTTTGTTCATTTTCAAATTACGTTGTCTTTTTATTGTAAGATTTCTTTATGCATTATGGATACAAGTTCCTTATCAGATATATAATTTGCAAATATTTTCCCATTACATATGTTGCACTTCAACTTTCTTGATGGTGTACTTTGAAGCACAAAAGTTTTTAATTTTAATAAAATCTAGTTTATCTTTATTTCTTTTGTTGTTTGTGCTTTTGGTGTTATATTTAAGAAACCGTTCTCTAATCCAAAGTCATAATGACTTACTCCTATGCTTTCTTCTAAAAGTTTTAGCTCTTAAATTTGGATCTATGATAAAATTTAAGTTAATTTTTGTATATGGTATGATGAATTCAAATTCTTTTGCCTGTGGATTTCCAGTTGTTTCAACATCATTTGTGGAAAAGATTATTATTTCCCCATTTAATTGTGTTGACACCTTTGTAAAAAATCAATTGCCCCGAAATGTAAGGACTTACTTCTGGACTCTTGATTCTATTCCACTGATTTATATACATATATTTATATATATATCTAGCCATATGCCAGCATCACACTATCTTGATTACTGTACCTTTGCAGTAAGTTTTGGAAATGGGAAGTGTAAGTCCTCCAGCTTTGTTTTTCTTTTTCAAAACTATTTTGGCTCTTCTGGGTTACTTGCATTTATATATGAATTTTAGGATGAGCTTGCCCATTTCTGCAAAACAGGCAGCTGGAATTTCAACAGGGAATATGTAATATCTATAGATCAATTTGGAGAATATTGTCATGTGAACAATCTTAACAATATTAAGTCTTCTGATCCCTGTAAATATGGAATGTCTTTGTATTTACATTGATCTTTAATTTCTTTAGACAATGTTTTGTAGTTTTCAGAGTATAATTGTTTACCTTTTTAAAAAAAATTACTATTAATATTTTATTCTTTCTGATGCTATTATAAATGGAATTGTTTTGTTAATTTCATTTTTGGATTAGTTATTGCAAGTGTATAGAAATTCAATTGGTGTTTATATACTGATCTTGTATCTTGAAACTGTTGAACTTGTTCATTAGCTCTAATGTTTTTTGGTGGATTTCTTAGGATTTTCTATATATAAGATCAGGTCATCTGTGAATAGAAACAATTTTACTACTTCCTCTCCAATCTGGAAGCCTTTTATTTCTTTTTCTTGCCTACTTGCTCTGGCTAGTACCTCCAGTATAATGTTGAATAGAAGTGTCAAGAACGAACGGTCTTGTCTTCTTCCTAATCTTAGAGGAAAACATCCAGTCTTTTACCACTCAGCAAGATATTAGTTGTGGATTTTTGTAGATGCGCTTTAGCTGGTTGAGGAAGTTCCCTTCTATTCTTAGTTTTCTGACTGGTTTTACCATGAAAGAATTTTGGACTTTTTGAAATGCTCTTTAAATTGTTTGCCAAATTATTCTTACCTGATACTGTCATTATAATACATCGTTATAGCCACCTCTCCAGGTAACTCTAAGCCTGAGATGACAGGGTCAACTCATTATACATCTTTGTATTTTCAGAGCCATGAATGGTGCCTGTCACTAATAGAGGTACAATAAATGCCTAAAGAGTAAACCAACAAATAAATGCTACCAGGCACTGTTTGATAGGCTTAATGCCAAATAAGTGATATGGAGTAGATAACAAAGAAGAAACTAGAAGAAGTGAGCCATTGTCCTAGCTTAAATACTCTCAAACTGGCTTGGTTTATGACATGCAGAGGCACAACACTTTCTTTTCCTCCTCTCCACATTAATTTATAAGTATTCAGGATTCAATCTTTTTTTAGTGGGGGGTTGGATATTTCTGGATTTTGTGAGGTGGGGGCTATCTATTTGGGTTAAGTGGTTCAGAGACCAAGTGTAGTCTTCTCTCTGAGTGTTGGTAACATGAGGTGCTGGCAGCTGTTAAAAACCAGCTATTCTGGCCAGGCACAGTGGCTCACATGTATAATCCCAGCACTTTGGGAGGCCGAGACAGGCAGATCACTTGAGGTCAGGAGTTCAAGACCAGTCTGGCCAACATGGCGAAATCCTGTCTCTACTAAAAATACAAAAATTAGCTGGGCGTGGTAGTGCACGCCTGTAATCCCAGCTAAGACAAAGGAAGGCAAAGGAAAGGACTGTGAGCCAATCCTCTGGTGCTTCTTGGATCACATGATGTATCATGAGCACAGCCCTGGTGGTCATTTCTCACTATGGAGCCCCAGCAGGTCCGGCTGTCTTCCTCCTGACTCCCTGCATGGGAAAGTTTTTTTTTTCTTTTTTCTTTTTTTTCTTGAGACAGGGTCTCACTCTGTCACCCAGGAAAGAGGGCAATGGTGCCATCATGACTTACTGTAGCCTCAACACCCAAGGCTCAGGTAATCCTCCTACCTCAGCCTCCTGAGTAGCTGGGACTATGGGCATGTACCCCCATACCTGGCTAATTTTTCTAAATTTTTTTTTGCAAAGACACGTTCCCAGGCTGGTCTCAAACTCCTGAGCTCACATGATTCTGCCATCTCAGCCTCCTAAAGTGCTGGAGTTATAGACTTAAGCCACCATGCGCATCTGAGAAATAGTATTTATTCTAGACTCTACGATGTTATTTTCCTTGTTCCTATTGCAGGAATTTTTTTTCTAATTTCTAATCCCTTGAACTTGATTTTCCCCTCACAGGTACTTACTCTCATAAAGGTGTTGCCTCCATGGCAGCTGACACAATCCCCTTCCAGGGTCTAGGCCTTCTGGTGCAAATTCCCACACCCAAACCCATAGAGGCCAGAGAGGTAAGTAATCAGTGAAGCAGGTGGATGGGGATCAAGGTGAAAAGGAGAGGGTTGTTACTTTTTGTTTTCTTTTTACTTGATGTATAGTTTTTTGTTGTTTCTTGGAGATGGAATCACTCTGTGTTGCCCAGGCTGGTCTTGAACTCCTGGGCTCAAGCAATCCTTTTGCCTCAGCCTCCCAAAGTAGATGGGATTAGAGCCACAAGCCATCGTGCCCCGATGCAGTGTATTGGTTTTTAAAGGGAGAAGTTGTTATTCAGCTTGAGTTAAGAGTTGCCCTAAGGAAAACCGGATTAGTGTTGACAGTTTTGCTTTTAAAATAAAAGGCAGGGTGGAAATGTGGAAGTTCATGTGAACTCTCCTGATTTTGGAACATTGGCAAATAATTCAGAAATTTTTACTGTGCTCTGCAGGGCCACAAAACATGACTTTGGGCTATACATATCCTGAGAGTTGCTTGCTTGCAAACTCTGTTTAAGCTTTTAGATATTGAAATGCAAGTGTCTGGCAGGTGATTTTGTTACAGTAGGTAGCTAGGTAGACATGAGTGGGGCAGGAGAGGCTCCCTCCTTGCCCCACTCCAGAATGTCAGGTGACCATCAGGTGATGGTCAGGCATTGTTAAGCTGTCTTTCTAAAATAATTGGTTGCAGCTGGCGCCAGGGAACGTCAGTCTCCCAGTAGATAGAAAAATCCTGGAGCTGGTGATCAACTTCCTGATAAGATCTCAGGAGTTGGATGAGTGGACTCAAGCATGCAGACTCAGAGGCGAAATGGTGGAGGTTAACTGATATATGACTTTATTGGAACACTGGACTGGTAAGGAAAGAATGCTTCAAGTGAGTATGCATGCAACTTCAGTAAACACACTGCGTGTGCGGCCCCTCCCAAGCGCTGGCAGGCTACTGCACATACAGACAGTCCATCCCGAGGGAAAGATCAGGGTAGAAGAGATGCAAACCTCTTGCACCACTCCTCTCACTGCACCGGGAAGCATGCCAATGTATAAAACCCTAAGTCAAAGGTCAGACAGTGCACTTGACTCTCAAGTTGCCCGCTTGGCCTCTTCCAAGTGTACTTTACATCCTTTCATTCCTGCCCTACACTTTTTAACAAACTTTCACTCCTGCTCTAAAGCTTGCCTTGGTCTCTCACTCTCTCTTATGCCCTTTTTCAAATTCTTCTGAGGAGGCAAGAATTGAGGTTGCTGTAGGCCCTAATGAATTCGCTACCGCTAACAATTCCAGTGTTATTGTCTTGTGAAATCCTTCCACTGAAAAGTGAACCCATAATATATTCTGTCTTTGAAGTGGGAGTTGGGAGAGAGGTAAGAAAGGGAAAGGGGGTAAATAATGAGAGAAATAAATCAGCTAAGATTTTAAAAATGTTATACTATCTCATGGACAGTGGATTGTAAATGACATGCTCACTATTTGCACTGTGGAATGCCCACCACCTCCAAGATGAATAATGTGATTTCCTTCAAGGGAAATTGGAATCTTTATATTCTATGATTTTTTTTCTTCTTGAGATATATTTACAAAGCAAATAATTAAGACACTGATTCAGCCTTTCAATTAGATGGTTCTGCCTGAAGCAAGGGAGCTCTCAGCTCCCCTATTATTTATTTCTCCTACAAAATGGTTGACTTGTGCAAGTAGCTATTTTTCTGTGGAGAGATTGGAATCCAGGTACCAGACAGAGCCAGAGAAAATCCACAATACATTCAACATCTAAGTGTCTAAATCAAGAATGGTAAATATATGGCATGCCTGCTCCCAACACATGATTCTCCTGGCCCATGACAGACTTACTAATCGATTGCATCACTTTTTCCTACCAGACCCAGAGACAGCTTTGGAATCTTCAGACAATTGATCAGATTGGCTCCTGCGAAGAACCCAGTTTGTCATCCTTGGTCCAGGAAGTCAACTCAAATCCAAGAAGTCCATTTTCTTAATAACCACACATTTATATGACATTATGTGAGTATTTTCCATTTATGAGTCATTTAATGCAGAAACTTTATCTTTGGACCCTTTCTTTCTGGAGATCCTATTCTTTTTGAGATAGGGGCAGTACCTGTAAGTGGAGACCTGCTGACCTGCAGGTCAGGAGGCCTGTGTGCCTGACAGTCACCCAGTGTTTCCTGACTCACTCTTTCTTTCTTTTTTTTTTTTTTTGAGACAGAGTCCTGCTCTGTCGCCCAGGCTGGAGTGCAGTGGTGCGATCTTGACTCACTGCAATCTTCGCCTCCTGGGTTCACTCCATTCTCCTGCCTCAGCCTCCCGAGTAGCTGGGACTACAGGCGGCCGCCACAATGCCTGGCTAATATTTTGTATTTTTGGTAAAGAT
>NW_012119265.1:7113884-7136105 GCF_000951035.1 Colobus angolensis palliatus
TTTCACCTGTCTGAAGTCAGACACTTGTTGATCTGCTACTCTCAGGTTGTTTCAGCATGGACGCTAATTTCAGGGTTCTGTGGGATAAAAAAAATCATTTTGCTTCCCTTTTTTCAGGGCTCTGGCCTATTCTTCAGAAGCCGTTAAGGTGCCTTCCCTGGGGCATCAAGTGTGATTTAGAGGTAAGCATCGTTTGTTTTGGGCTTTGCTTCTTTTTAGGTAGTGTTTACAGTGTATCACCACTGACCAGTTATTTAATTACAGAGTGACCAGTAAATCCTGCTGAGTTTTACATGTTTTCACAGGGTCAGGAAAGTCAAGGTCACTGACCAAAGGGAGGTGTTTGACTGTCAGTTTGGTTGTGTCTAATCAATAACCAAAGCAAACAGTTTCTACTCATACAATCAAGTATGATTTGTCAGACATTTATTGAGCATTTACCATTGGACATCACGCTTGGCCCTGGGCATATCAAGTTAATACAAAACGTGACTTTTGCCTTTGAAAGACTTATAGTCTCCCTTGAGATGCAGGATCTACGTGTAGAGTGATGAGAATGTAAGGATGAGTATCTGAATTTGTAGAAGTCTGTATTATCTACAGACTTCTGGTTCAGAGAAGGGTCTGTTTCTAAGATCCTGGGGCATAGGAAAAGGCATCATGAAAGGAGAGCTTTGAGGGACTTCTTAAGCCAGTAGGAGGAATAAATCATGACCTGGTGGAGTGGGTGAAAGCCACTTAGCTGGGAGAGACATTTTGACTTTGAGAGACTGTGAGGGGATGTATTTGCCTGGAGCTCAGGGATCATGGGGTGGGTGTTACAGGAGAGGAGGTTGAAGAAATAGGTCTGGGCTAGACTTCACATGCCTTTGAATTCTAGTCCGTGGCATTTGGAGCTTCTAATGCATGCGGAGAGTCTCTGAAGATAGGTTTAGATGGCATTTAAAAAAGATTAATCTATCAATGTTGTGTAGGAAGAACTGCAGTGGTGGAGAGATAGAGGCAGGGGAAATGTTTAGGAGACATTTAGCTACAATTTTAGTTGCAATTTTTTTTATTTTTTATCATTTTTTTGAGATGGAGTTTTGCTCCGTCACTCAAGCTGGAGTGCAGTGGCGCGATCTCAGCTCACTGAAACCTCTGCCTCCGGGGTTCAAGCAATTCTCCTGCCTCAGCCTCCCAAGTAGCTGGAACTACAGGCGCCTGCCACCAAGCCTGGCTAGTTTTTATAAATTTTTAGTAGAGACGGGGTTTCGCCATGTTGGCCAGGCTGGTCTTGAACTCCTAACCTCAGGTGATCTAGCCACCTCAGCCTCCCAAAGTGCTGGGATTATAGGGGTGAGCCACCGCACCCAGGTGTTGCAAGATTTTTTTAAGAGGAAAAGAACAAGTTGAATGGCTCTTGCTGGGATGAAGAAAAAGCCAGGCAGCCAAGAATTTCCTACTGTAAGAAGAATTTTCTTTTTGATTTATTATTTGTGAAAAATAAGGAATGATTGGATCTGGACTGTAGCAGATCTGCATATCTACAGATCATCTCTGGATTACAGTGGGTTTTAGTATTAAATGAGGGGTGTTCTCATTTTTTGGAAGGTGTTCTAAGACCATTGTGCTTCAGTGACATCTGTGCTGTCTGCATCTCTGTACCCTCAGGCAGGGCAGAGTGCAGTATCTGGTGAACTACTGCTGCTTCAAAAACTACCTTGAATGATTGAAAGCCATCAAAGAGAAAAGTGGATAAACAACAGAGCTACCAGAGGAAAGATGAAGGAAGAGAGTAAGGACGCAATCCAAAGACACAGAAAGTAGGTCACTAACCTTCCCCCAGCCTCAAGGGAGGGATGCTGGAGAGTAAAGGTTTAGAAAAGGTCAAAGCCATTGTGTTGCCAGGATGGAATCAGATCAGCTTACCTTAGTTGAAGAGGGTTTATGATAAAGATTTAAGGGAAAATTAAGGAAGATGAAAATCAACCTGAGTATAATCAGTCCTTGATTATCTGGTTACCTGTTCATTTCTTCAACAACAGTTAGCAAGTTTTTATGATGAGAAAAACTAGGCAACTGAAATGCTTGTGTTGAGGGAGCAGTGTTACAAAGCCATGAAGGTTTGAAAGAGCAGGGTGTTAGTAAGGTACTCCAAGGGTTTGGGAATTGCTAGAGCAAACAAAAGTTAGAAACTGGCTGCCTACAGATGTGTGGTATTTGGTCAGAATAGTGTTTTGTTTTGTGTTTAAATTTATATATTAGTTGTCAATGCCGTAATTGGATTTCACACAAAAATACCATTTTTGTTTATCAGTTACTATATAAGAAATCATATCAAAACTTAGTGGTTTAAAATTTAACCCTTATTTTATTCTTTATATTATTATCTCTTACAGTTCTGGGAAATGACTGGGCTCAGTTAAGAGACTCTCGTTCAGGGTCTGTCATGTGCTTGCAGTGCAAGGATGGCTGGGATTGGGGTCATCTTGAAAACTTCCACCCACATGTGGGTGGTTGATGGGACTGTAGCAGGGGCTGTGAGACAGAACTACACATAGCCTCCCCTCTTTGTCCCTGGGGCAAGTGTCACAGAGAGATAGGAAGCAAAGCTCTTAGTTTCTTAAAGCTTGGGCCTGGAAACTGTCACCGCATTGCTTCCATTGTTCAAGCAGTGCTAGGGCCTGATTTATGTCTCCCCAAAATTTATGTGTTGAAGCCCTGTATTAGTCTGTTCTCATGCTGCTAATAAAGACATACCTGAGACTGGGTAATTTATAAAGGAAAGAGATTTAATGGACTCATGGTTCTACATGGCTGGGAGTCCTCACAATCATGGTGGAAGGCAAATGAGGAGCAAAGTCACATCTTACATGGCAGCAGGCAAGAGGGTGTGTGCAGGGGAACTGCCCTTTTATAAAATCATCAGATCTCCTGAGACTTACGTGCTGTCACGAGAATGGCACAGGGAAAATTCACCCCCATGATTCAGTTACCTTCCACCAGGTCCCTCCTGTGACATGTGGGGATTATTATAATTCAAAGTGAGATTTGGGTCAGGACACAACCAAATCATATTAAGCCCTAAGACCCAGTACCTCAGAATTTCACTGTATTTGGAAGTAGGGCCTTTAAAGAGGTAATTAAGTTAAAATGATGCTGTTAGGGTGGACCTTAATCCAATATCACTGTGCCTTTATAAAGAGAGGAGATTAGGACATAGAGATACCAGACATATGCACATGGGGCAAACACGTCAGGACATGGTAAGAAGGTGGCTGTCTGCAATCAAAAAGGAGACACCTCTGAAAAAACCAGATCTGTAACACTTTGATCTAGGACTTCCATCCTCCAGCACTGCAGGAAAATAGATTTCTGTTGATTAACCCCCACCAGTTTGTGGTATTTTGTAATGGCAGCCCAAGCCGACTAACACACCTGAAGGGTTTTAGGTCCTAGGTAACATGACTCTCTCTCTCTCCACCCACCCACCCACCGTCTATCCACTTCTCTGGTAGTGATGTGATGGCTAGGCTGCAGGCTGATGGCCAGAGGCAAGGAGTGTGGCCCAGCAGTTCTCTCAATAGTTAGATGGAGGACAGGTGATGAACAGGCATATTGGGAATGAGCGGAGCACAAAGCAGAGAAAGACTTCCAATGTAAAATTGGCAGTATCTGGTGATTAGATATTTGGAGTGGGGGGGATCCTCAGAGGGAAAGGCCAGTGAATGCCAGATGGAGAATAATGAGGTCCTGTGGAGGGGGAGATTTGGTTGGCAACATTTCAATAGCATCTTTCATTGACAGAAATTTATTATTGACTGAAGTAATACGAGGCACATAGGTGGGCCCCAGAAATTAGAGCCCATATTTCACCCTCTTCTAGGCAAGGTGAGCTAAGGCTCTGTTTGGGTGTGAGATTGGCAAAAGCCATTCTCTCCTTTTGCAGGAGAGGGGAACCCAAGGGGAACCCAAGCATACCTATCCCATGGGAGTAGCTCAGTGTCCAGGTGGGCTGAGCTTTGCCCCTACAGATGTGTCCAAGAATAGGGACAAAGAAAAAAATATAGAAGAAAATAGATTTTAAAAAAGATTAAAAAGTAGATTAATAATATTAAAAATAATAGAAAAAATAGGTTAAAAAGAATTGACAAAACTTTAGGTGTAAGTGAACACCTCCTCTGCCTCGTTGCTGCTGCTGCAAGTTCCCTGTCCCAGGGTCCTCAACATCCCCATTCTCTAGGTATCCTGGCTGACTTTGTTCTCAGGGGAGCCTGTTAGTAAGGCACCACTGCAAAGCAGCTATGATGGCAACACCATATGTATGGGACAGTATTTGAACAGGGAAAATGGATTAATTTGGAATTTATGTTCATTCCCAATAGGAGCCAAAGTTGACATTTACTTTAGAAATACCAAGAAAAAAAAATAAACCAAATGAGTAGAATAGACCAGATTTCAAGAGAATGCTTACCTCCTCAAGGGAAGGAAGTGTTTTCTAGTGCTTCAGAAGGAATCATTTGCATATAAACAATGCCCTTGTGGGCTGAGGCCAGTGTGGCTCAAGCTGCCACCTTAGAGCTAATTAGAAGTCATTTTTCTTCTTTAAAGCAGTGTTTCTGCCACTGCACTGTCTCCTGCTTTGATGCTGCCTGCACTTGAAGTTAAGAAAATCTAATTTCTTCATTCACAGACATCATTTCAAACTTTCTTAATTTAAGCAGATTTTCTTTCTCAAATACTAGAATACAAATTAGGGAAAAGAAAAAAATAGATTAAAAATAATTGACAAAACTTTAGGCATAAATGAGTGTCATTTGACTTATTCTCCCTGCCATGCTACCTCTCTTAATTTCTATTTGCTGCTGAAAAGCCTGAGTTGGGCTCAATCCCCTGGGTCTCCATGAGCGTGTTCCCAGCCAGCCAGAGAGTGAGATCCTCTTTCCAAAGTGGATTTCTGGCAATCTGTAAATCTTCTGTGTCTTACATGGCAACTGTATAGGGAATTTTTCTTCCTAGAAAATGCACAGAGATGATGTTTTCTGATTAAAAGGGGGGAAAAAGCCTAGATATTTTCACTTAAGATTATAAAATCTTTCACTCATGTTGTGCACATCCACAATGCTGCCGCTGTTTTCTTTTCCTGACCCCTAGACTCTCAGTTGGGCACTGCCCTTCTAAGGTTTGAACATGAAGACAATGACTGCTTGAATCACCACTCAGGGCACAAACAGCCCTCAAGCACCCTCTGAGATTTTTTTTTTTCCTCCTTCTTGTATCTGTTTAAACATTTCAACTCAGCGTGCAATGTGTCTGAAAATGGCTCTGATGTAATTATTTGCAATGATACCTCTCTGCCACAGCCTGGAATTCCCTCTTGATTAAGATGGCGATATTGATTTGGCTGGGATTACATGCAAATAAACCATGACATTGGGAGAAGTGTAGTTTTTCAGTCTGCCAGTGTGTCGGTGATTTCCGTTTAGTAATCGTTTCTCCTGCCCATATGGTTTGACTACAGCATTTATATAGATTAGTAACTGTCTACTAGGCTCAGATAGAAACTACAGTCATCAAAAGTTCTCATCTGGAGCCTTTGTTTAGGTTGCGCCTTTCAACCACAGCCATCTCTGCTCTACATTTATCAGAGTGATGGAAGAGGAATGGGCTCTCTCCGTTGGCCAAAAGGTCATGGTACTACAGAGGGAGACAGGTGGAGGAGAGATTGAGAAAATATTTTAGGGCAATGGAGTGATTTGTTAGTTGGCCACTACGCAAGAGTCTGTGTGACCTTCTCCAGCCATGTATTGAGGGCTATAGTCTTTTAAGTAAATAGTACCAGTTCACATTTACTTGGCACAAAATTTGCAGTTGTGGATCTTTTCAAGGGTAAGGAGAAAAAAAAAATGCTTTGGGAGGACATAACTATACCTACCACCCAAACAGACTTTGTGCTACCTGGAGTTCCAGTGTAAGAGGGATCAGGAAGGATGAGTGCCACTGAGGACAAATCTAGGAGCAGTGGGTTGGCAGGGATTCCTTGCAACATTAATTCAAATAAAACTGATGTCTGAATGAAAAGGGATGCTTTTGCGTGTGTGTGAGTAAATGTTATGAGTTATAGAAGACTAAAGAGACATGACAACTAAAGGCCATACTTAATCCTAGGCTGGATCCTGTTGTGTGGGAGAAAAAAGACATTATTAGGTCAAGCAACCGATTGGAATATGGACAATAGATTAGATTAAATTATTGCATCAATGTTAAAATTGCTGAAGCTTACAACTGCAGCATGGTTATGCAGAAGAACACCCTAATTTTAGAAAATACACATGATGTACACCACTTACTCTTAAGTGATTCAAAAATTATGTATGTGATATTTATCTTTATCAGAGAGAGAGAAAGACAAATGATAGCAAAAAGTGAACTGTTAATAATAGGTGAATGTGGGTAAAGGGCATATGGGTGCTCTTTTTTCTATTCTTGCAATTTTTCAGTATGTTTAAAGTTATTTCAAAATAAAAAGCTAAAAGAGAGGGTGAATGCCTTTCACGGTCTGACCCAAAGCTTGTCTGACTCAAAACTCTTTTGCCCTGGGGTAAGTAAAAATTCTGATTTTGCTTTTTTGGTGTCAGCGAACAAGTATTCTTGTGCTGCTTCCTTCCTGTTTTCCTCTGTCTGCAGAGAGTTTACTGTGAGAAGATATCAAATATCAGTTGTTGATGAAACAGATGTTGAATTACTTTGGATGCACTGCAAGAGCAGAAGTATTTTGCTAAAATCAAGATTCTGATTGGGTGAAATGGAATATTGTAGAAGCCCTCTTGGCTATTGTGTCTTTCTTTTCTCCCCTAGACTCCTTCCTAGCAGTTAGAATTGTCTTCATCCAACACTGGTTTTCTTGTTCAGTCACTTAGAATTCCTCCTTTTTATGCTTTGTCCAGCCTTATCCCCAAACTCCTGTTGTTTCTTTTACTTTATCCTCAAATAGAACTTGCCTTCATTTCTGCTGATCAGTCCAACTCAAACTTTATACACTTTAACCAACCAAAGCTCTCTGATTACTTTTATTTTCTCCTTTTATATAATGTGGCTATTTCCTGATAGCTTATGAAAATAATACATGTTTATCATGCATGGCTCACTGCAGCCTCAACCTCCCAGGCTCAAGTGATCCTCCCACCTCAGCCTCCCAAGTAGCTGGAACGACAGTCATGTGCCACCGTGCCTGGCTAATTTTTTGGATTTTTTTTTGTAGAGACAGGGTCTCACTTTGTTGCTCAAGCTGGTCTTGAATTCCTGGACTCAAGCAATCCTCCAATCTCAGCCTCCCAAAGTGTTGGGATTACAGACTTAAGCCACTGCCCCCAGCCTAAAAATTGATTTTTAACAGTTACATGATTTTCAGTTACATGGAGGGATTCTTGGCTGATATCCAGCTACATGGTGGCTATCTGTAGGGTTATTTACACCTTCAGGCTAATTGATTGGTACAGCTGTTATGATTCATTGGTCTCTCCGTTTTGATTGGTTGGTATATCCATTCTGACCTATTGGTGTGTTGGTTATAATTATAAATTGGTTGGTGTTTATGTCATATCAGTTGTTAAATACTTTGAATATTACCTGTAATTATACCGTCACAGAGTTAATCTTCAATCTACTAAAATTCTAAACAAAACAAAACAATAAAAACAAAACCAACATTAAAAACAAAGAAACTGATAGTTCCTCTGGTTGAATTTCTAAAGCTCCAATAGCGGGTTAAAGATACCATAATTTTAAAGGCTTTGATGCATATTGCCCTGCAGAAAGATTGGACTCGTTTATAGTACACTCCTGCCAGAAGGGCACGTGGGTTACACTAAAACCTACAAGCCTGAGTATTATCATTTTAAAAAGATCTTTGCCACTCTGATAGTTGAAAAATGGTTTCTTGCTTTAAGTTGTACTTATACAAATAAAATGCTTATATTTTAATGTGAGCATTTGAATATTTTTTAGAATGTATTTTGCCATTTTTCTCTGCTCACTTTTCTGCTCTACATTTTATCAATGTTTCTAGACTCTGTCTTGACTCTTTTTGTACATGTGACAGCTGTTCCATCACCAATTGCCAGGATTTGTTTGGCTACTTTCCTTGGCAAGGCTGGTGCCACTTTCTTCCTTTACAAACTCAGTTGCGAGCCTCCTAAAGCAGTTCCTTAGTTGAAAAATATTGTTTTTGTATTTGTGGAGTTATGATGTAGAGTATTTATGTTGTTTTCTGTGGGTATGTTGCTGACTTGGCTATAATCTAAGTTTTCCAAGGGCAAGGCCTTCGCCTTTCAATAAAAACAAAACAATTGTTTGGAGCTGACTTGATTATCTATTAATAATAAGCTGTTGCTGTAAATCTCTAAGTACCATCCCCAAACTTAGAGATTTACAACAACTTATTCTTATCTCTCATGTTTTTTTTCTGTGTTAGCTGGGCTGTTCTTGAGGTTTCTCATGAAGTTGTAGTCACATGGTGGGAGAGACTAGAGTCATCTGAAGGCTTGACTGTGCTGGATATCCAAGATGACTTCTGGTCTCACATGTCTGAGTCCTCATGTGAGATAGCTGGCACAGCTCAAGCCTGTCTGGATCTCTCTTTCTCTCTCACATGTTCTCTTTGTATGGCTACCTGGGGCTTCCTCATAGCATACAGTCTCAGGATATTTGAACTTACTTGGTAGCTGGCTTTTCTCAGACCAAGGACTCCAAAGAAAGCATGGTGGAAGCTGTATTCTTCTTATGATCTAGTCTTAGAAATCATGCAGCATCATGTCAGCCACATTCTATTAGTTAAAAGGAAGTCTCAGGGTCTCAAAAGTGAGAGCCCAGATTAAAGAGAGAGGATCCCAGATTTACATAGAGGTGTAAGTGCCAGGAGCACAATTGGAGGGATATCTTTGGAGACAAACTACCACAGGTACCTAACATTGGTTATGTTAGGTCCATATGTAACATTCAATAAATTCTTATTTAATGAACAGCCCAGAAACAGAAGATAAATTGTTTTCTAAAAAAGCCATTTGACCTTTAATTTCCTTTGCTGGTGGCAGGGGGATGGTAGTGCGCCATGACAAATGAGACTTTGGCATAGCTGCAGTCTAATCTTGGAAGAGCAAGCAACCTTGAAGAAATTCACTTATGGGTGTAAATATATCCTACTGACAACTGGATATTTTATTCCAAGATTCTATTATTTTTAGTTATCTAACCAATATTTTTCTGTTTATGTTCATTCTCTGCCTCTGAATAGGGAGAGAGCTGCACTGATGCCAAATCTCCAATCACACATGCTATTGTTAAATGTTAGAAAGTAATTTCAATGCCATTGCCTGGTCTAGCTCACAACGTTTCGAAGTTTAGTGTTGGTTACCATGACAGCCCATCTTCTCAGGAGAGACCTAGATCTCAGAGTTTCTTTCTGAACATGAGTTGGGGGCAGGGGCCACCATTGTGTCTCTGGCTGACTCAGTCAGGGATGTTTTTGTCAAGTCTGCTTTGGGCTAATGTGTAAAATTGATCCATTCATTTCCCACACAATAACAACTTCTGATAGCATCCAAATAGAAAACACATGTTGCTGTAAGAGTCCATTAATTCAGCTAAAAATTATTGCTCATTTCTTGTATTTAAGATTATACCACATGCTTTCCAGAAGCTTCTATGAGAGAGGAGAGATAAGACATGCATAGATACCAGACAGCCTATACTGCATATAAATGATATAGATGTGAAATTCTACAGCAATTCAGAGGAGGAAGAAATTACTCAGACTAGGGTGGCATTTGTTGGCTTCTGAATAGGGTTTTGATAGATAAATTTGTCCAATTTCAGAGCTAAAAACACTCTTAACATAGAGTTCAACACAAGTGGGAAAGGAATGGGGCTTTGATTCTTTGGTAGCATTTTCTAAGCATGCTTAGGCACATGGGGAGACCAAAGAGAGTTAACCTGCTCCATGCCCTCTAAACAGAAACCAGACAACCAAGGGAGGAACCTCCCTGCAGCCTATGGAAAGCCGCCTGGAGTTGGGCCAATGTTTGAAACAGTGGTAGGTGTGGTGGTTTCTCTGCTCTAGGTTTGCAGGTCCCCTGATGGGTGGGAAGGCCTGGCAGAGGAGCAATCCCAGCACATTTTGGGGAACAAAGGTTCAAATATTCATTGTGGGGAATGGTCTTGAACAGCACATGTCAAGTTCAGCTCTGGAGCCTGCAAAGGTTCTCAGCAGGGAAGTGGTTAATGTATCACAGCACACTTTTCAAGTCAGAAGAATCTCACTGCCCAGTGTCCCCATCTAGGGCTGGCTTTTAACCGGGTTTAGGGGATTTGGAAGGGATTTGAGGTAGGTGTGGTTCTGCTGTCTCAGTTTCTAGGAAATAAAACAATCCTTTTTTTGAACTTTAATGTGATTCAGATCGGCGTCTCCTTGGCAGTTTGCTGTGAGGTTATGAGTATAGCAACTCGAGACCTCAGTTTTATGCTTTTTCTCTCTTCCACCAGCTGCCTGAATTCTGAGTGGGAAGCTGGGGTATTCGGAGCTCAACCTTTGACTCTTGTATTGCTCAGGAAGTTCAAATCCCAGCTCAAATCCTGACTCTTCAGATAATTGCTTCTCCTCCCTTATCTGTAAATGATGGAGGGGAATAGGCCTCCTTTAACACTTGGTGAATGACAAAATTGCAGGGGCTTAAGGAAGGACTTATAACTGGTGATTGGATGGTCAGGAGCCACACTTCGGAGCTGTCACCTGATCCCAAATGGTGCACATTGTGCTCTCCGGAGGGAAGTTAAAAAGCAAGAATCCAACAAATTAGGAAACAAAGGAATGTACAATAAACTCCCTCACAAACCAGGGATTTTAGGAATCCCAGCGGAGTCTTGAATCTGGCGGTGGCAAGTTCTATTTTTCATGTACTCTGTGGTGCCTGGTGCCCCTCTGTTGAAATCCTATCATATATTGAGTGCTCTCTTTTTTCCTCTGCTCTGGTGTTATAACACATTTGACTGTGCAATTTGTAGCTAAGAAAGAACACATTTTAACACAGCATGCAAAATAAAAATCTAGACTAGGTTACCAGGTAGCTTTTCAAATCTGTAAGGACTCAATGTAAGAAAGATACAATTTTTCACTATTAGGGAAACAGATTTTGCTTAATCAGTGGATTTAAACAGGGTTAACCACAGCATCGACAGAATGTGAGGTGGACGATCCACCCTAAGTGATAAAGACTGTTCAAACGGAACAATTAATGTTCAGAGAAACAGTGTAAATAACATAAAGGGCTGCAGTGGTTCTCAGATTTCAATGGACATAAGAGCCTCCATGGGGACTTGCGAAAGAGGTCAACTCCCAGAGATTCTGATTCAGCAAATCCATTTTGAGAGCAAGAAATCAGAATTTTAAATAAGCACCCCAGGTAATTCTGATGCTCTGGCGTCCACACATTGATTGAAAAGAGTGGACTAGTGCAAAATAGAGATTCAGAACACAGGCATTCAGAACCATGGTCAGATTCAATCCCTAAAATACTCCTGACTCCTCCCCGAGTTAAACAATCTATTACTTAGGGCATGTATTTGGCTGTGAATTACCGAAATTTGAAAAATAGTAGCTTAAACTCATAAGAAGCTTTATTTATTTATTTATTTATTTTGGAGGTGGATGAATGGGGATTCTTGTGCTGGGCGATCCAGGTGTCGTGGGTTGAAAAGTGTCATCTTCCCCCTTGACAAAAAGATATGTCCATGCCCAAATCCCTGAACAGGGTGAATGTTACTTTATTTGGAAAAGGTTATTTGCAGATGTAACTAAGTATCATGAGATCTTCCTGGATTACCTTGGTGGACCCTAAATTCAATGACAAGTATCCTTAGAAGAGTGAAGGAGAGGAAGAGTAGATAGAATAGGAGGCGGCAATATGACTACGTGGACAGAGATTGGAGTGATTTGGCCACAAGCCCAGGGGCAGCCACCAGATGCTGAAAGAGGCGAAAAACAGATTCTTTCTTAGAGCACCCAGAGGGATCTCAGTCCTGCCCGATTTCAGATGTCTGGCCTCCAGGACTGTGAGTGAATACATTTCTGTTGTTTCAAGCCACCAAGTTTATAATAATTTGTTGCAGCAGCCTCAGGGAACTAACACCAGAGCTGGTATAGAGGCTCCAGCAGGGACCGCATTTCCTTCTGTGTTTCTGCTCAGCCATCCTTAGCATGGGCTCATTGCCTTGTGGTCATGAGATGGCTTTTTTAACTCCTGAATGGTATCTGCATTTCAGGCAGGAAGAAGAGGAAAGAGCAAAGGGAAAGGCATGGGCTAGTTTTTTTTGTCTCTTTTTTCGCTTTCCTGGAATCCCAATCCATAATTTTTTATTAATTATCTGGCCAGAAGTGGGTCAAACAGCTGCCCTACCTGCAAGAGAGGCTTGGCAAAGTATTTTTAAAAAAATGTTGAATAAATTGCCACATCCAACAAAATTGGAGTTTTATTAGTAAAGGGAAGAATAGATGGATGAATATCCTGTTGGCAACTAGAAAACTCTGCCAAGGCAAGTGTGCCAATATACCCCAGTATCCTGGTACCATGACACCTCTTTGGAACCTGGACAGTGAGAGACTGAGACTGGCTGGTCAGAGCTACCTGAAAACACTAAGTGAGGAGCTGAGATTCTTTTTTGACCAATTCTTGGTGATTAATCCTTTCATATTGAAGGCAATGTGACTCATTGACTTCATTTTGTACTTAAAACAATTTTTCTTTTGACTCAAAACTGACAAGTTTCTTGCCTGTGACCCACAAGTTTTGCAAACTTGGATCCCTGTAATGATTAATAAAAACAACTCCTTTTAAGAATTCATTTTACAACACCATGATTTAAAGAATTTATTTTCTTTAAATTAGAAGATAACGGGCTGATGATGTGGTTGGAAGCGACACTGTAGTCTTTGTTCCCTAGCTGTGGGAGTTTGGAAAGGACTGAATATGGCTGAGGAACTTGTATTTTTTTTTTTTTTATTTCCAACTTTTAAGTTTAGGAGTACATGGGCAGGATGTGCAGGTTTGTTAATATAAATGTGTGCCATGGTGATTTGCTGCACAGATCATCCCATTATGTTGGTATTAAGCCCAGCATCCAATAGCTATTCTTCCTGATGCTCTCATTAAGGAGCTTGTATTTTTTAAAATTAAAGTTTGACTTATCTTGACCAGCCTTTGGTTAACAAACACTCCACTTTCCAAAGGGGCCATTGCAGTGGTGGTAGGACCTCTGGCCCCATCATCGCTGGACTGTAAGCAAAAATGTCCACCCAGTGCCTATAGGCAATGGTGCTGATGGGCTTCACTGCCTCCATTTCCTATTTGGACAGCTATATTACTTTGCTGTAGAACATACTTATGTGAAACAGGACTCCTTGAGCCAAGCTCTTGCATTTAGTAGTTCTCAATGGGGAGGCATTTGGCAACATCTGGAGACATTTTTGGTTGTCACAACTTGGGAGGCAGGTGTGAGTGGGAGGAGGTGCTACTGATGTCTAACAGTTAGAGACCAGAAACATTCTACAATGTGCAGAACAGCCCCCTACAACGAGGAATTACATCACTTTAGAGATCGATATATTTGAGCTTGAGACACTTTGGCACAAATGAACAATAACACTTAAGGGTAAACTTTTAAAAAACAAATCCTTCAGTTAAAAAATTAAACCTCTTTTCCTAATATCCTTCCAATTCTTCCATGAAGGCAAAACAGGCAAGAAAGAACCAAGTTGGCTGCTTGCTATGAATGAAATTATTATTTTGTTTGATTCTACTTTTAGATAAGACAGTAATAGGTAAAGTTTTTCAAAAATAAATAGTTAATATTTTCACTGTGTTGTCTTGCTTGACTTCCGTACAGGTTTTAAGTGGAAAACATTTGTTATTGCCATGAATCTCTGTGTTAGACATTCTGACAGCACTTCCAAGTAGGCAGACAGCTGAGACCAGCCTGTCAGGATCTCTGACAAGTCCCACACCATCTCCTGACCGTTAAGAGTAGAATATTTGCTTCCTATGCAGTGAAAATGTTATGAAGTATTTGAAGCCAGGCATTTACTAGTGATTATAAATACATCAGAACATACTGGTCAAGGGAATAAGGCTGTGGTACAACATGGCCAGATATTTTTGAGAAAACTTGTGTAACATCATAAACTAATGGTGTTAGTCTACGTTGTGAAGTTATTTTCCTTTCCATTTACTGGACTGTATAGTTCATGTCCAAGTGAGGATCTGTTAAGTAGATCAACTTAAACCCAAGAGAGATAACATTACTAATTTGAAGCATTCCAAACAAGCATGGATGACTTCATCTGTTAATCTTCAGTTAATTTATTTAAAAAGTTGTTTTCCAATGAGTTGACTGTATATGAATCAAGTGCATCAAATAATGTTCCTTGAGAGTTTTTAAGTTGCTTCATCATCTTTCCACTCTAGCTTTTGTCCATAGTCCTCCGGGGTTAGCAGGCAGACTACTCATTCAGATGCTTGTTAATAGTTACACCTATTTGGATGCTCCAAGAGAAAAAGCTGGTGAAAACATCTGTGGAGAATCCAGTCCTTCACTGCCTGGAGGGATTAGCCACATGAGAAAACTCTTAGGAATCATGTTTATTTCTCTTCCAGGCACTATTTGTATCCAAGCTTTGCATGAGCCCAAATTAAATAGATAAATTTCTTTTCCTGAGTATTGTTATTTATATAACTCTTTAGACTTTGGAGTTTAAGCCCATAAAAGCCAACATGTAAATGTCTTTAAGCTTTTCAAAAATTGTAGATGATCTTTGGCTACACTAGAGCATTTGCCTTTTGAGAAGAGAAGTCTATTAAACGTCTGCTTTTACCTGTAAAATATAACTGAGATTGGCTAGCAGCTTGATTATTAAGACCGAATTCTCTCTAGGTAGACAATCTGCTCGAGTCTCGGACTCATGGTCAAGAAATGCAAATACGTATATGTGAGCTTGTATGGAAAATCATTCCTGTGCCCATGGAGAAGTATGTGGAATTAATTTTGTTTGTTCTTGGCCTGAAAGTGGATGCATGTTTTCTATTTCTTCTCCTCCCTTTCTCCTTCCTACCTTGTTGCCCACCATTTCTGCTAATCTATTGACCTGATGTTGAGAGAATTCCTAGCTTTGAAAAACAGACTACATTGCTGCTTCTAGTTGCAGAGGGACTGATTCAGCCATGTTTTGATACTGGTTAAAAAACAGCTATGCTTTGGAGGGCTTTGATTTGATAGGAAAGTTTTCTTAAAGTTCATAGTAGTTTGTATCTTTTGGCTGTCTCAGAAATTCTCACCTGGAAATTTTACAGCTTCAATTATTTGAAAGAAATGAGACAGTTTGTGCTGATTGAAGACATCTATTCTCTAATTAACCAGAAAAGGCCTGCGTCTTAATCCCTAATACTTCAATCAGGAAAGATTTTCACAATTTGCACAGCTAGAGCCATGTAATTTGGGCAAATCATTTAGCATCTATGGGTCTGTTTCCTTATCTGTAATATGAAGGAAATTGCACTGTGACCTCTAATGTTTCTTCAAGGTCTAAAATTATATGCTTCTATGATTTCTTATTCCATATGCAGACTGTCCTTTGTTGAAGTAAAGTTGAAGGTCTGTGGTACATACCACAAAGAAATAAAATCCAAATTACAGGTCTGGAATAATATCTCAGCTCCTCACTACTTACTTGCTATGTGAACTTGTTATATACCTCTCTGAGCTGGGTTCTTTTGTCCATAAAATGGGGATAGTATCACCTATCTCATAAGATTCTCATGAGAATTATAAGAGATAATTTTACAAGGTGCCTGTAATAGTGCCTACACTTAGTAGATGCTCAATAAATGTTAATTTTCTTCTCTTTTGGAGCTTTATAATAAAACTCTCTTAAGTGCCCTGATTACTTCCAAGTTTGTGAATCATTCCTCATCAAATAAGCACTGGCATGGCTGCCCCTCCTTAGTAAGAGGAGGCCAAGTGGGGCAAGGTGAAATCCAACCCTAGAGGTCTGCCTTTTGCTACAGACGCAACTTCCTCATTTTTATTGTTAAGAGCTCTCAGCAACAGAAGCAATTGGGATTTAACAGGAAAATGATATTAGTCGGATTGACTCCTGTCCAAAGCTCTGTTTCAATAAACGTTTAGAAGAAAGGAAGCTTGGTAAGTGTGGCCCCAATCCAAGAAACACGTGGCAACGACAGCTTTGAGTCTGGCATGGAGATCCTTCCAGGTTATTTTTCCATTCTGCATCAGTTTCCTTCCACTACAGAAGTACTTGAGATTGAGTAACTATGCAGTTTATAGGTAGTAACACTGTCTCGTTTGAACCAAGGAAAACAGTAACAAAGAAAGAGATGTGCTTCTAAAATAAGACAGATTTCCTTCTGCACTTAAGGCCAAAAATCCCTTGACTTCTTGCTGAAGATGGACCTGCCATTCTTCATGGTGATTAAACACAGCAGTGATTTATTTTGACCAAAGAAGACTTTATTTGTTCAGGCTTTTGTTATGCTGATGGAATCTTAGGATTCTGGAACTGAAAGAAAACACAGAAACGATTGTCTGAATCTTCCTTCCCCAACTTTCAAGTGAATGGTGTGGGCACAACTGGGATGTTAGCCTAGCAGACCAAGACCCAAGCTAGAGAGTGGTTATTTGAGGGTAAGCCAATTTCATCATCCTTTTTGGAGAGTCAAGAGACAAAACAGTGAAGTCAATCACCAATGCAGGCAGCAGGGAGTCTGGAGATGGCTCTAAGAGAAAGGAATCAAGTAGGAGCTAGAAGAAATGAAGGAGAGCCCTGGACCATTGCACCCAAGAGTGGGGATGTATGTGCTTACAGTGTGGGAGGGGCAGGCTGCTTGAAAATCCAAGCAGACAAGAAAGGCCAACCCCTTCATTTCTAAGAGCAAACTGCTGCACAGAGCAGTTAAGGGACAATGCTGACATGGACACAGATGGCTGGTGGCAGGAAGGGCTAGCTCTGGAGTCTCCAGTGTCTTGTCTCTCTCTTCCCATAACTCAGTTTTTCTTTGGTATTGAGTTGATGGGCCCCGCTTTATAGATGTTATATTCTGTTGATCACAGTGATTCTCTGTTTCATTTACAATTTTTCTTTAAGGTGAGTGGAGGATGTTATTCTGTTCAGGGTGGCCTATCTATTTTTTACAAGACAAAGTTGTATGCAAACTATATATGTTCAGTAACCTACTTGTTCGGAAATGCATTCTTCACATAGCACTGCATTCACAAAGATGGAGTGCGAGTAAATTCAGGACTAAATTGTAGAATAAGATGATCTTTTTATCAATTTTTCACCAACCTTTCCTATTTATTTATTTATTTATTTATTAAGGTGAAGTCTCGCTCCGTCACCCAGGCTGGAGTGCAGTGGCATGATTGTGGCTCACTGTAACCTCCACCTCCCGGGTTCAACCGTTTCTCCCACCTCAGCCTCCTGAGTAGCTGGGACTATAGGCACATGCCACCATGCCTGGCTAATTTTTGTATTTTTTGGTAGAGATGGGGTTTCACCATGTTGGCCACGCTGGTCTTGAACTCCTGATATGGTGGAGATGGGGTTTCACCATGTTGGCCAGGCTGGTCTCGAACTCCTAACCTCAAGTAATCCACTTGCCTCAGCCTCCCAAAGTGGTGGGATTATAGGCATGCGCCACTGTGCCCAGCCTCCCTATGAATTTAAACAAGGATTTTATTTTTCTTCTGTGTAATACTTTTCTGGTATCAAAAGTAAGTTATAGAAAATTACTTAAAATGTTTTTTGACATGGGGTCTTGCACTGTCACCCAGGTTGGAGTGCAGTGGTGCATTTATGGCTCACTGCAGCTTCGTTTGACCTCCCAGGCTCAAAGGATCTTCGTACACCATTATGCCTGGCTAATTTTTTGCATTTATTTATTTATTTATTTTGGTAGAGACGGGGTTTCACCATGTTGCCCAGGCTGGTCTCAAACTCCTGGGCTCAAGCAGTCTACCCACCTCAGTCTCCCAAAGTGCTAAGATTATAGGGGTAAGCCACTGCACCCGGCCTAGAAAATTATAAAAAATTTTATTAGAATATTTTCCTTAAATCATTTGTGTTGATGTTATGTATTTTATTAATGTTGACTTAAAACTTTACATGATAATTTTACACTTATTAACACATCACTTGACAATTAGTTCAGAGAAATCGGATAAAACATGGGTGAAATGTATACATGTATTTATATTTTATTCCTTTGGAAATGTCACTAAAATGAGAGGGATATTAAGAATTAAAAAAGAGCTAAACCCAAAGAACAAAGATTATGGGTGAGGCAACTTCACAGGTGAGAGATGTCCATAACATTTGGATGACAGAAGCAGATGGATGAGTGGGAACTGATTTAACAGAGTAGAAAACAAAGACTCTGATGTGGGTGGCAGGAGAAGCCACCAAGAAGCACCCCAAAGTATGCTGCAGAGTCCTAGAAAGCCCACAGAATTGGAATTGCCAGTTATCTCTGAAGGCAAAGGTAGGGGGTGGCACTGAAAACAGAAAACAGATTGGCTGGATCTCCACCAGCTCCAACCTTGCTACCTCTTTGTTAAGAAGAACTGCTACATTTCCTTTTTTTCCTTTTTAAAATGTTTACAAAGATTCATTTTACATTTTCCAATTGGACCATGTCTCCACACACAAATTGAATTATGGAAAAATTGGATTTAAAGATGCTTATTTTGGAATTAGTTTAATTGAGCAGACATCTGAGTGTCTACTGTGCTGAGCTGATACAAAGATGACTAAGACAAAACTGCCTTCCCTCTGGGTCTCAGAATCTAACTGGGGAGACAGACAGCCCAGCTAACCATAAACATGACAGAATGTGCTCAAGGGCTGTGAGAGAGGCACGGACAGGGGGAGGAGCCATGGCCAGGCCTGTGGGAGGTACGGAAGGCTTCAGAGAGAAGGTGGTGGTTAACTGGATCATGAAGTGAATTGTGACTGGGGATCGAGAGGCTTCCAGGGAACAAAGGCCCTAGGGACTCAAAGAACATTCCTGGGCATAGTGAACTGTCAGGTTGTGTCTGATGATCAATGTGTGGCCATTGTTAGAAAAAAAAGTACACGTGTGGCTTATATTATGAAATGGATATAAAAGTTTATCACACTGGATATGGAAACGAGAAAATGATTTGTGTTTTAGCTTCTCTCTCAGTCCGTCGCTCTAACACTGAATGGAAAGCTCAGATAAACGTAAGGAATTACATTTTTATTGCAAGTGGGTTGTTGTTGCTATCATCATTTAGTCAGAGGGTTTAAAGGGATATTCTAGGAGAAGCAGGATGATAGTCACAGCCCTGTGAGGGGCCCTCGCCTGGATATCCAGACCTTCACTGGAGGGTGACTCCACTGATGGAACCATAAGACATCACAAAAGCCTCGAGGGAGAGATCTTGGGGTGCATGTGGATAAGGGAGTTCAGTGAGTAGAGCCCACTTGGACATCAGATTGGTCATAACCTCAAAGGCTCCTTTACCTGTTGTGGTGGAGAAAAGCAATAGAAAGACAATGACTGAGGAAACTCTACCTATTATGGTGGCTCCTGGAAAGCGAGGGCCATGGTGTACTCTGCTTGCCATCCCCAGAGTCCATGGTAAACTGCCACCTAGGAATGAATAGTACTGAGTCTCCCCTTCTCACTGGTAGAAGTTAGTGCTGTTCTATCAACTTAGCTACTCTATAGCAATTAAGTAATTAATTCAAATAACTACTGAATAGCTTCCATGGACAGCTGAGTTCCTTACCTCTTGCAAATCACACCTGTCTCCATGGGTTCCATGGATTTGCAGGGATGAGCTCTTCCCTAATTTATCCCACTAAAAGGGCCCTGAGTCCTGGATAACATAGACTCGGGTCACCATATTACGTTTGCCAGATTTTATGACCTAAAAACTTATTATTTGACTGTTAAGTTCTGAATTTTATTGGCTATTTATAATGATTTATGTTCTACTTATTTACCTAACCATTTGGAGTTATAAGAGTTGTTTTATAAGCATAACTTACTGTCCTGGATTAAATATCCATTTTTAAAAGTTCCTAGTATTTGCTGCAAATCCAAAACTTAACAAGCGCAAGGTTTATTTTGAAATCACAGCAGTGAAATTGTATGGTTTTTAATGTCCATGAGGGAACAGCTTTCCCCCCACATTCTGAACCACAATTTATTATTGTTTAAATGAATGCATGACTCTTTGCATACCAGCCTGTACTGTGGGTCATACGAACTTAACCTCAGAACAAAATCACTTTGTTCAATAAAAAACAGGGCCCCTCTAGTCCCCTGGACCCCTTTCCATGTGTACCATATGAAAAAAGGTTTATTTGACTGTGTGATAACCTCAAGCATAATTCCTCATAGAAATAAACCTGACAAAAGTCTTACCCACCCTGCCACAGAGGGGAAGTTAATGTCATCTTCAGCACTAACTCCTGCAAGGCAGGTAGACAGCACTTTTAAAGACAGTAGTCTAGGAGAGTAGACCCAAATGCTTAACAAAATGCAATATAGAAATTCTCATATTTGTGAAAAGTTCTTTTATATGTATTCTCTATTTTATCCTCCCAATAGTGCCTCCTCTCTTGCAACTATTATGCTACCAAAAACATTCCCTAGAATTATGGATGTGACTTCAGTTTTAATTTCCGTAAAAACAAGGTGGTTAGAAGGTGAGCAGTGTTTTTAAAGTTTCTGACATGTCTGTGGTTTAGCTCCCCTTTTAAGAAAGACATTGGTCCAATAGCCCCAGTATTTTGGTGTCCTTTTAGAGATGGAGGTGCTGCTCCTTAAGGGGTCACTGCATGAATCTGAGTCTACCATGGTATAATATTTTAAGATCTTGCTTGGTTGAGGATACCTAAGACACTTAGGAAAAGTGATTTTACTTAAATTTTTGAACTTTGTGACTTGGCAAGTCCAGGACTCTGTATGTCTACTGTTGTCAGATCTAGTAACTTCTGGGGCCGGGAAGCCAAGGATAGGAATAGTGCTACGTAGAATTGCAATAAAGTCACAGCTTGCTCTCTCTGCACCCTCACCTCTGACGTGGGTTATCAGTCCCCCAAGACCTTCCCTGGCCTGGTCTCTGTGGTCAGTGTCTGTTCTGTTGCTGTCCCCATTATTCAAGGTCTCTGTACAGTGGGCACTCAGCATTTGGGTTGTTCAATATAGCCTCTTGTCTGAGACTAGCACCCCAACCCACACTACCCCACTAAATTTTTTGAGAGCTTCTCCTACCTTTACTCTTACAATGCGGTTCCGGTGAAAGCTGCCTTGATCTTTTATGTACATGGACAGTGACCTCCATGGCCACAGCTGATTAGCCTAGAGTTGGCATTAAGTCTGGGGCAATCAGAGTTCTGCCTTGAAAATTTTGCAAACTAGAGTAAAGAAGAGAGTCAGTCCCTTTCTGGAAGTGCCAGTGATTGTAAAGCTCGGGGGAGCTCTTGCAGTCTTTATTTCCTGCCATGGGGAGGAAACTTATCTGCAGTGGTGCTGCTATGTTGAGAGAAGCAGGAATGAGAGATGAAACCATGATGTGTGCTTCTGGTTTCAAGTGCTCCCAAGGAAAGTTGGATGCTTGCCTTTCTCTCACTTTGATCCTTCAACCCTTCCTAGGTTTCTGTGAACTAATAAATTTCTCCTTCAATTCTGCTAGTTCAAATTGCATTTCTGTCAGTCGCAACCCAATGAGCTGTGTCCAACATCCTCCCACCTCTCCCTCTAGCATTTGAATAATACCTATCTTGCACCTCATCTTTTCTATGCCCCAAATATTAACTATCTAAGAACTTGACTAAATAACTAGTTACTCGTGGTTTAGAGAAAACAGAGATCAGTTGCCACTGGGCTCTGGAAAAACATTCCTGGTTTGTTATTTTATTGATGATTGACCCTTAAGGTGGGGATTTTTAGGCTTGGCAGAGGGTTTCAGGCTTGGTGAGTCTGGCAACACTGGCTCATGCCTGTAAACCCAGCACTTTGGGTGACCAAAGCAGGAGGATCACTTGAAGCCAGGAGTTTGAGACCAGCCTGGGTAACATAATGAGACCCTGTTTCTACAAAAATAATAATAAGTATTATTATATGGCACATGCCTGTAGTCCTA
>NW_012119265.1:7136155-7185458 GCF_000951035.1 Colobus angolensis palliatus
CACTGGCTCATGCCTGTAAACCGAGCACTTTGGGTGACCAAAGCAGGAGGATCACTTGAAGCCAGGAGTTTGAGACCAGCCTGGGTAATATAATGAGACCCTGTTTCTACAAAAATAATAATAAGTATTATTATATGGCACATGCCTGTAGTCCTAGCCACTAGAGAGGCTGAGGCCGCAGGATCACCTGAGCCCAGGAGTTCAAGGCTGCAGTGACCTACAGTCACACCGCTGCACTCCAGCCTGGGTGACAGAGAAGACTGGCGATATGTCTCAGTTGCATGGAGGCAGCTTAATGGAGCCCTGCCATGCATTAACACCTTCTGCTCTTAGAACAAGAGAGTCCTCAAAACTTTGCTGACTAAAGTGTTAAAGAAATATGAACCTGAAAGAGTGACTCTGATATGAATTGTGCTAAACTATGTAGTTTATATCAGCACAATTTTGTGACACGATCTGGGTCAGACATTAAGGAATTTTATCTGATGGCTTTCTCAGTCTAGCTTTCCTCGTGGAGGGGTATTTTCTCTATCAGAATGTTGTAACCTTTTAGGCTGACATAATTTTCTGGGAGTAAAAACATTAATGCCTCAAATGAAAGTAGGTCTTAGATGAGGGAAAAATGTATAAACTGAAAGAGGCAAAAAGAATAGAGGAGTGTGATAAAGGAAATGGAAAAATGAGGGAAGGAGTGATAAATATAATGAAGCAGGAAATGGGGTAGAAAGACCAATGAAATTAAAAAGAAATTTAAATGGGAAGCTTGAATCCTTTTCATCTCTTTTGGAAAAATGGAGAGCTTCTTATGCTTCCAGAGGAGAAAAATGTCAAAAGTGAAAGCAAAGTTCTAGCGCACGATTTCCTGTCCGGCTGGAATGAGTTGTTAGGTGAGGATTAACACCAGCAGTGTTAGCCGAGCAGCATTTCCCGCTTGCTTGCGGTCCAGGTTGGTTCCAGTTTCGCTCTGGACATGATGTTCTGAGCCAAAGTAAGTTCTGTCCAATTTGGAACTGGATCTGGTTTTACCAGGATCCTTTGGTTTGGGAAGATGCTGCCAGCTGGCATCCCAGGTGTCATTCCCTGGCCTCTCCTGGTGGGAATGACTTGAAGACAGGGATTCATGTAGCACCCTGGCAAACCTTCTCCTTGACTTAGAACTCTGGGAATGCATGTGCCCATGTCTCTGCAAACACAGCTCCTAATTTAGATTCTTGAATGAGTAAGCTGAGTACTATCTCCTGAAGGTGATATATCTGCCATGTAGTCTCATTTTTTCCTTTGTTTTTCTTTATTTGCCATCAAGTGTTGGTTAGCTTTTCTTACATTTTCATTAATGCCTCTGATAGCTTGTAAAACACAAAGAATCAGCTGATTCATCTGGAAAACAGCTTCATGCTCCCTACACACTGTGGATTCAGCATAAATGCGATTTAATCCTATTACCTCCCAGACAAAGTCAGTCTTTCAGTTCTTTCTAGAAGAGAGGACAAGAACAATGTGAGTGTGTTTCAGTAGTTTCAGAATAGTTAGGAGCAAGAGTGTTACAAGTCATGGAATATACAAAACATTTGCCAGCCAATATGTTTGATAGATGATAAATATGTTTGTAAAATAAATCCACACTTGGGCAGGGACCCATTATAAACAGCTGCAAAGCTTAAAGAGGATATCCTGCAAGGATATCATTCATAAACACAACAACACATAAATAGATACCAGGGTGCTTTCTGATGGACTCTGTCATGACTAAACATTCACTTTTTAGAGGAAAAAAGGTCACCTTGAGAGTTTCATTGCTTCAAGAATGACCTTAGCTATGTTATTTATGGACTAGAATGGATGATATGGCCTTTCTTTCAATATGCAACTTTACTGAGCTGGAAATTAAAAGGAGCAAAGACGGTGGGAAGGAATTGTTTGTTTTGTGTTATGATAGAACAGCATGCGGATCCCAACTGCAAAAACAGCTGCATCATAAATAACCCACGTAGAACAGATACCATGTGGGTGTGTGTGTGGTCAGGGGAAGAGTTTCAGTGGGGGCTGCAAAATGAGTTTGTGAATGAAATGGTTAGTCACATAAGACTTATAAATACCGAAGGATAACTAAGATTGCTGGCATGTGTTTTCATTAAAATTTTGAGTTGGAAAGTTAGACTCAAGACTTAATGGTGATGGAATGGCCAGTTTTTATGAATTTGGTATTTAAATAAGCCTGCATTCCATTTTATACAGTCCTCTAATTCAGAAACCTGAGCAAGAAATCTTCTCTTTCTCTTGCATCCTGCCCCTCTCCTCCAGTTCAGTCAGTCATCAGGCCCATCAGTTCTACTTCCTAGATATTTCTTAAGTTTAGCCTCACCTCTTAATCCCCATGGCCAGTTCCCATGGTTCAGGTTATGTAATACATTTTTGACTGAGATTCCACTCCATTCCCATAGCCCTTGTGTCTCCAATCCAACACATCTTCCATGCTGCTCAAGAGATCAAATGCTTGCTCACTGTATCTATCGCAGTGTTCCTCATCTCTCCATGCAGGATAAAATTCTACATCCCTGTGTATAGCATATAAAGTCTAACACAATAAGCCTACTTGTATGTCCTCAATTATTGCAACTTCCCACAGGCACATCTACAGACAGGTTACTTGCATTTCCTTGAAAAAAAAACCATGACTTTTTTTCCGTCCACTGCATTTTTGCATGGTGTTCTCTCAGCTTTGAATGGCCTGTTTACTGTCACTGCAGGCTTCTTTGGCCTGTCAAACTCCTACTCATCCTTCCCAATTTCATTCTAAAATCTCTTCTACTCCTCTCTGAAGCATTTCTTGATCATCCCTGCAGAGTTGGGGAAGTGTAATGAATGTTTACTAACTTTGCCATTCAGCACTCACACAACCTTCTTGGGGACACAGTTTTACTTTGATGGTGCCCTTTTCCTATTCTCAGTCCATGTGCTTCCTGTGAGGCTGATTTCATCCCTGGGCCTGAGGGAGTGGAGCATGTAACTAGGTTAGGTTGAGCCAATCTGTGCAGTCCATTCTCTTGGCCACAGCCATTGTTCAGCCATGGACATGTGATTGACAGTGGGCCAATGAGAGCCAGAAGAAATTCAATTTTGGCATTGTTGTTTGAGGTATTGGGAAGCAGATTTTGTTGTTGTTGTTGTTGTTGTTGGACTGAGGTTTCTGAAGATATGAGCCTGAATTTTTTAGAAATACTTTTATGAAGTCATGAATTGGAGCTTATCTAGAGGAAGAACTGCTGGAAGGAGGAGCCCGGAGACATTGTGACCGATCCAAGCTCCTTCAATAGGCAAGATCGAACATGGACTTTTCAGCTTTGTTTGTTTGTTTGTTTTTTAGATGGAGTATCACTCTGTTGCCCAGGCTGGAGTGCAGTGGCACGATCTCGGCTCACTGCAACCTCCGCCGCCCAGGTTCAAGCGATTCTCCTGCCTCAGCTTCCCGAGTAGCTGGGATTACAGGCGCCTGCCACTGTGCCTGGCTAATTTTTGTATTTTTAGTAGAGACAGGGTTTCACATCTTGACCAGGCTCGTCTTGAACTCCTGACCGCATGATCCACCCGCCTTGGCCTCCCAAAGTGCTGGGGTTACAGGTGTGAGACACCGCACTCAGCCTAGACTTTTCAGTTTTATGAGCCCATAAAATACCTTTTTTCCCCCTGGTTTGCTTATATTAGGTGGGATTGGGTTGTTTTTATTACTTGAAACCCAAAGAATTCCGGCTTTAACCATTTTTTTCCCTCTACTCCAGAGCACCTGTTATATCCTTATACTTTGTTCTTGCCCTACTGTTGACTAGTACCTGGTGTTTGGGTAAGGTGGCGAATGTAGGGCTTTCTTGTCTAAGGGAGGCATGGACATCAACTCCCAGAGTCATCCCTCAGTGCTAATGATTGAGCATATTATGTATCTGGCATAGAATTTGTATGCCTGGGGGAGAAAGAGGAAAAATGGAGAAGACAAAAGTGGAAGGAAATGGGGCAAGGAGAGAGGTGGTTTCCATACTAAATGGAGAAGGATGGAATTATCTCTGGGTCTTTACCTCTATTCAGATACAAAGAAAAGAAAGGACTGAGTTGGGAAGGGAGGGAGACTGGAGGTTCTTACCCAAACCCCTCAGTGAGGATCAGGGAAGATGTTAGCTTCCTGTTTATATTTGTAAGGAATACAGAGGCAGGAGTCGGACAAACCTAGACTTGACCTGCCTTAGTCATGATTTCCATAGATATTTGTCATGGGCATAGACATTTTCAGAGCTTCCCCAAGGAGAGTCCTTGATTAGAATTTGAGAGTGAAACCAAGGCAATATAGTTTCCTAAGGTGGCAACCTGGATACTAGGGATTGATATAATAGGTCAGCTTGCAAGCAGCTTAGTGATCATGCTAAACAAAGCCCTAATGACCCTCTTTCAAAGATGGATTTACTCCAGACACCTCCAGGGGCTCTGTTTGATAAAGTCTTCATATTTCTTGAACTAAGCTCAGGATTTTCTTATTTGGAAAATATCAGTTTGAATGTATCCTCAACAGATCTTGTGGTGGATGCTGGAATAGCACATTCAGAGGAAGTATGTTATTTCAAAATTCCCTTGAATTGAAGAAGAGGCCAAAGACTATTTGATTTCTGTGCTAAAATATCAATGAATGCTCCTTATTCTGGAAGGGAGAGGTACAATAGTCAATAATAAAGACTCCATAATAGCTAGTCAAGCACACACATATGATCTAGAAACACTTTTAATCCACTATTTCAAATGCCTAATCCCAGTGCTATATTCTATCTCCTTCCAAGTCTTCACGGTTATGGAAATTGGAAAATCCAATTTGTCTCTGACCTCTGCCCATGCCTCTGTGGTTTTAGTGTTAAATATTATACTTGGGAAACATCATGTGATCAATCTCAAGGAAAATGAAGACTTTTGGACTCTCACCCCCTTTTTTTTCTTTGCCTTACAGATCTTCAGCGCTCTGCTCTTCTACTTTATTCTTCCTTTTCTCTCACCCCCTTCCTGTCTAATTTTGTGTCTAGCCTTAGGGGAGGGTTGTCTGTCATCCTATGTTTTGCTAGGGGTGGGTGTTGGAGTAAGGTAGGCGCTTTGGATCCTAAATGCGGAGAAGGGATAGAAAACATTTTCTTTGAAGATAATCTTAGAGTAGAAGATTTAAGTAATTGGATTGCACATATTGGTTTTCTGCTAGCACTCCCCATTGTTGTTATATTAAAAGAGTTTCTATCTCCTTAATTTACTTTACAGAATACCTTATCCTTGGTAGGTATCAGGCTCTAAGAACAAGTGTAGTAAAGTCATGTTGCATGAGAATAGGAACTACACAGAGAAGAGGATGCCTGTGCCCAGACACCCAGGGCAGGAGACACTCAGATATTCTTTTAGGCTTTTACTTGGTCACATGGCAATTGCCCTGTGCTATGGCTTTTTTGATTGGAATTCCTAAACTGAGAAATCAGACACTGAGTGGATTAGATATTCTTGGCTCCCACTAGGAAAAGGAGTCATGGTCTCAGCAGGGATAGCGACATTGTCTTAATTTTCTACCATCTCAAAACAGATGGAACCCTGGCTTAACTCTAGTTTTGGCTTTGCTAAACAGCTAGTATATGAAAATTGAATATTTAAATACATTATATTTATCCCATTGTGTTTTAATTACCCATTTACTTGCTTATCTTTTCTCATTAGACTGTTGCTCCCCGAGTCTGCTTTTTCACCTTTATCTCCATCGCCTAGCACATAGCCTGGCACATCATTGGTGCTCATATCTGCCAAATATGACGGTGAAATAGCCCCATGGCAGAGAAAATCCAAAATGTTTATTTGACGTGTTTAGAAGGTGGGTAGGAACATTTTCTTGCTTTCTGCATGTATGGGACATTTTTACTGACAAACTTTGTTTTTAAGGAAGCAATGATAAAAACAAATATAAAGAGGTTGAATAAGCTGAAAAAATAGTCACTGTTGACAATGTTTCTCAAAATGTGACATGAAGACCACTAGCTTCCTCCTGACAGCATGCTTATGGTCCACATTGCAATTTTTTCTTTTTCATTCTATGTCCTCTGTCCCCCAATCTTTTACAATTTATTAAGTTTAAGTTATTCTTACTTCAAATCAAGGAAACCATGTGGGGTTTTAGTCTCCATTTTTAGAGGAAGAAATTGAGGCCAAAGAAATGCAGTGACTTGCCCTATCATGCCCGAGGAATCCCTGGACTCAGATGTGACTCTGTTTTTCAACCCCTGTTTTAAACATCCTGTTTGTGATTGGGCTGGGTGTCGCTTCCTGACCTGTTTTGAAGCAGATGGAAGAAAGGTCAGCAAGGATGAAGTGGAGATATATGGGTTTGTTTTCTGAAAAATAAATGTGACTTAAGGATTTTTTTTGTGTGTATATTTTACTAACATGATCTTCAAAAATACCAGGATCAACGAACATTTATATTGCAAACACAAAATGGCTCATCCTCAGAAATACCAGCTGTTCGTAAACTGTACCCAGAAAATAAAAGTATAAGATATATTTCTTTATAGAAACATATAGTTTGTTTCTCTTTTCATCTTTTTAGTCTCTTGTAGATGGGCTATAGAATTATCTTGCTTGGCAAATTATGGAATAATTCTTGGCAAGCTTACAAAAAGAGAAGTTAAAGTAGAAAAGGATTAGTTTCTAGACATAAGAATTTTGCTCTAAATCACAGGGTAGTTGAGCCTGATATTTTAAGAATTAGCCATGACGAAAATGTGTGTTGTTCCATCTGCTAATTGGTTGCTAAACATGTGATAATATCTGGGGAAAGTTTTCCTTTATCTCTCCTCTCTCCCCTCCCTCCCCTTTCTCTCCTGTCTTCTCCTCTTCTCTTTTTAAAATTTATTTTCAAGAATGCTCCATATATTAAGAAAAAAACACCTATCAGGGTATTTGGTTGGAGTAACATCTTGTCCTTTTTTTTTTTTTTTTTGAGATGGAGTCTTACTGTCTTGCCCAGGCTGGAGTGCAGTGGCACAATCTTGGCTTACTGCAACTTCTGCCTCCCAGATTCAAGCAATTCTCTTGCCCAAGCCTCCCGAGTAGCTGGGATTATAGGCATGCACCACCATGCCTGGCTAATTTTTGTATTTTTAGTAGAGACAGGGTTTCACCATGTTGACCAGGTTGGTCTCGAACTCCTGACCTTGGGTGATCCGCCTGCCTCGGCCTCCCAAAGTGCTGGGATTACAGGTGTGAACCACCATGCCTGACCAAACATCTTGTCCTTGATCCCACTTGGAGAACCCATTTGTGTGTGGCCCTGGGCAGTTAGGCTGCTTGATGCCTTTCAGGTTGCACTAAGCCACTCATGCTTTACATCCAGAGTTCCATATTTTATTTTATTTCTTCCTTCTAACTTTTATTTTAGGTTCAGGGGGTACATGTGCAGTTTTGTTACATGGCTAAATGGCGTGTTACTAGGGTTTGGTGTACAAATTATTTTGTTGCCCAGGTAGTAAGCATACTACCTGATAGGTAGTTTTTTATCCTCGTCCTCCTCCCACCCTTCACCCTCAAACAGGCCCCAATGTCTATTGTTGCCATCTTTGTGTCCATGTGTAATCAGTGTTTAGCTCCCACTTATAAGTGAGAACATGTAATATTTGGTTTTCTGTTTCTGCATTAGTTCACTTAGGATAATAGCCTTCAGCTGTATCTATGTTGTTGCAAAGGACATGATTTCATTCTTTTTTATGCCTGCATAGTAGTCCATGGTGTATATATACCACAATTTCTTTATCAAGTCTACCTTTGGTGGGCATCTAGGTTGATTCCATGTCTTTGCTATTGTAAATAGTGCTGTCACAAACATACATGTGCATTTGTCTTTATGAGAGAATGATTTATATTTCTTTGGGTATATATCCAGTAATGGGATTGTTGGGTCAAATGGTAGTTCTGTTTTAAGTTCGTTGAGAAATCTCCAAACTGCTTTCCATAGTGACTGAACTAATTTATATTCCCACCAGCAGTGTCTAAGTGTTCCTTTCTTCTGACTTTCAGAGTTCCATATTTTATAAATTCAGTGTCTTGGTAGGAGTGAGAGGTGTGAAGTGTGCTTTCGCTGGAGATGGGATGGCAATGAAGGAGATAACAAATATTTCACCAATAGTAATGTCAAAATGGAGGTGACATTTTAAATTTTCAATCAGCATTTTTTTTAAGTTGCTTGCTTAGATTTGCTTTCTTTAAGAGAACTTTTAAAATTGATGCCTAATATTTTACATATTTATGGGGCACATGGGAGTGTTTGTTATATGCATGGAATGTATAATGATTGAGCCAGGGTATTTGGGGTATCCATCAACTTGAGTATTTACCATTTTTATGTGTTGGTATTGTTTCAAGTCCTCTCTTTTAGTTTCTTTGAAATATACAAAATGTTCTTACTAAGTATGGTTACTCATTAACCAACCTCTCTTCATTCCTGGGCTTCCACTCACCCTCTCTTTCCAGTCTCTGGTTATGTGTCATCCTATTCTCTATCTCCGTGAGATCAACTGTTTTAGTTACCACATATAAGTGAGAACATGTAATATTTGTCTTTCTGTGCCTGGCTTATTTCACTTAACATAATGGAACCTCCAGTTCCATCCATCTTGCTGTTAATAACAGTATTTCATCCTTTTTATGACCAAATAGTATTCCATTGTGTACATATATGACATTTTCTTTATCCATTGTCTGTTGATTCAATGAGCATTTAACAAAAAAGTTTTAGTAACTCAAGAAAGTAGGACCTAAACTCCAGGATCTCACAGTTTCATTCTTTTCTGTTGGTTTTATGTTTTCCTGGACCAGAGTTGCAATAAAGTGAATATACAGTTGACCTTCCTCCATGGGTATCTGGAGGAAAACAAAGGAATCATAAAAGAGTTCTTCCATTCTTACATGAAAAGTACTATAATACTACAAAGTGCTGCTCTATTTTATAGAGGGAACCATGAAGTAGTAGTCTTTACGATGAGGTTTCTTGGAATTTTTTTAATGCAAGAGGATCTGAGGGTGCAGATTGGATGTAAGTTATTAAACATCAAGACCATGGCAATAAAGATGCCACTGTTCTTTTGATAATGCACAGACCTTTGTACTTTTGTGTGTGGGCTTTCCTTTCAGAAGATAAATATGTTTTTAAAACTTTGACAAATGAAGGGTGTTTTGACTGTTTGTGAGTTAAGGCAAAAAAGAATGATGGCAATCAGTAATGTGCCCAGTGATTGATTCCACACTCATATAGAGAATAAACCTGTCTTAATACGTTCCTTTTAAAAAAGTTTTCCATATAATATATTCAAAGTCTTATATGTCAGTATATTTTATTTTATTTCTAATACATTTTCTCTTGTAAGACATTTTTCGTTAGCTGCTATTTCTTGGAATAATGTTTAAAAAGGGATTTGCTACATACGTATGAGATTTAAATATTTTGAAATTTTCCCATCTTTTTTTCTTCTTGAAAGTTAAAACACCTCTGAAGATCAAAGAAATCTCTTTTTCCGATTATCCAGGAGTAGAATTTGGGATTTTATCTCAGGAGAAGTGCACTTAGAAAATGTAAAAATAAAAACAACAAAAGTCCCAGCTGGAGTGAGAAAAATCAATCCCTCACAGACGTTTTTGTCTGTGGCCAATTGGTGACTTTCCAACAGGGTCTGTCTTTTGAAATCTGGTTTCCTCTCTCCCAAATTAAACCCTGGTTGTATCTTAAAAAGAAAAGTCTCCACCGTTCTGTCTACCATGACTCTCTATAAACTTTCCTTCATGAAGGAAAGGGAGAGCATTTTGAGAGTCTTGGAATAGTCAACATGGTGATTTCACAGTTGAGTTTATGTTCTCTGCATTCTCCCTCATAATATTTCTTTTACCTAAAACAAATTCTATATTGAAACCTCAATAGCATCAGAAATCTTTCTTAAAAACAAGAAGTCTTGGTAACTGTTGATTGTAACACATTGTAACATTCATATAGTGTTCACAAGTGGCTTTAAAAATTTACTTTTCATTTTTTTATGATTAAAAAATTGTTTTCAGAGACAGGGTCCCACCATGTTGCCTGGGCTGGTCTTGAACTCCTGAGCTCAAGCAATCCTTCCGGCTTAGCCTTCCAAAGTGCTGGGATTACAGGCGTGAGCCACCATGCCTGGCACAAGTGGCTTTAAAGTTTCGTAATATTAACCACACAGGTGCTCTGTTTGGTTCATCACACTTTGATCTAGTGAAATAGTTGAGGATATTCACTTATGAGGAGAAGACAAACCAATACAGATGAAGAAAACAGTAAGCAATCTATTGGTATGCATCATGTACATTTTTGGTACCTGGCAATTAGAAGGCACTATGGCGAATAAAGTAGATGACATAGCCCCTGTGTACAGAGAACTTGGAGTCTGGAACAAGATTCAGAGGCAAATTGGTATTCCATTGTTCAGAGGCAGAGGTCTCAGCTGCAGTCACAAAAACTAACAGAAAGAGAAATGAAGGCAGAAGACATATGTAACTGTGAAATATTAGAGAGTCCTTTTTAGCATAACACTCTTTTAATTTTATTCTTCAAAAGTAATAGTCACCTCATTTTGTTTTTAAAACAATTGTGGCTTCCTTTTGGCATTGCCATGAGGTGATCCCCTTGCATTCCATATCTATCTCGCAAGGACCCAGGAGCTTAGATCATGAGTGTTTGCAAGTATCACCGTAATTATTACCTTGCTCACTGGATAGGTTTGCCTTTCTGTAGGGCAGGTGAGGGATTAGTGAAGACCACTGTTATCAGAAGTGCTTAGCTTCTTAGCCAGAGGGGAAGGCTTAGAGGCCTGACTATATGGTTTACCTATCCAGGTAGCATCAGGGGTGTGATTCTTTAGGGGTAGGGAGATTCAGCCTCTTTATCTCAGACCCAACAAGTTTGCTCTCTGTGTCTTTTGGCTAAGGATTTTTCTCCTCTCAAAAATCTTTGAAAAGTCACCAGGGTTAACCTGGCTAAGAATACCTGACTGGAGGGATAAGCGTTTGCCTCCTTCATTAGGGTACTCAGCAATGTTGTCCTATAATTCCTCTGGAAGCCTCTGGTTTCCTAGTTCGACTGCTCCAACAGAGATGCTCAGGGAGCCCAGATGGCCACACAGTCATTCCTGTGAGAACAGCAGAACAAGGATAACAATGAGCAGCCCCGGAACAGCTGGAAGAGGAGAATGCCACATGTATTAAATCTCTGAGGATAGAAAAAATAGAGAGGAGGATCACATAGGAACTCCAAAGTGAAAGACATCAGGGCAGACACACTAAAATACACTAGTTCACTTAGGACAAAGCTATTTCTCACAGGAATATTTCTAGGTAGGATGCTCCAGGGTGGGTAGTCCCAGATGCATACAGATTTAATGAACACTATTCATTTTTTAAACTGATGATGTCCAGTAGAAATACAATGTTTACCTCATATGTAATTTTTTTTTGACATGGAATCTCATTCTGTTGCCCAGGCTGGAGTACAATGGCGCGATCTCAGCTCACTGCAACCTCTGCCTCTTGGGTTCAAGCGATTCTCCCACCTCAGCCTCCCGAGTAGCTACGACTACAGATTTGCACCACTGTGCCCAGCTAATTTTTGTATTTTTAGTAGAGATGGGGTTTCGCCATGTTGGCTAGGCTGGTCTCAAACTCCTGACCTCAGGTGATACACTGCTTTGGCCTCTCAAAGTGCTGGGATTACAGGCGTGAGCCACCGTGCTGGGCCTACGTAATTTAAAATTGTCTAGTAGCCACACTAGGAAAGTAAAAAGAAACCAGTAAAAATAATTTTAATAATAAGTCAAGAGATTCAAAATACTATCATTTCAGCATGCAATCAACTTAAAAAATTATAAATGAGGTGGTTTACATTATTTTTTCTTCTGTACTAGGTCTTCGACACTCAATGTGAATTTTACACTTACAGCACATCTCAATTTGGCCTGGTCACATTTTAAATGCTTGACAGCCATTGGTGGCAAGTGGCTTCCATACTGCACATTGCTGCTCTGGAGAATGGCCTAGTGGGCTAACTGGTCTCTGTATGAATAAAATCGTGTGTGTGTGTTTAACTGCATTGCTGAACAGCAATAGCAACGAAAACTACTCTATTGCCCCTACTGAAAAAACAACCAACCAACCAAATAAAAAGCTAGTAAGGATAGCTAGCTGGATTCTCACCAAACTTGAGAATTACTGGGGCACAGAGGTGGGCCTTGGTGAGACTGGCAATTCTTCACAGAAGGCTTAGTAAGGATTTTGTGACTAAACATACTTACCAGCTGACCTCTGTGTGGTGTACTCCAAGGTAACATGACCAATGCATTAATTTATTGCTGGTTAGAAGTTCTGGTCAGTGAGGTGGGAAAGGCCAGCTAGTGTTTTGATATGCCAACGGCCACATAGATCACTCACACTGGGACAGACCAGTGGGAGAAGAATGAAATTCATTCTCTTTTCCAGCCTGCACGGAGATTCCACCCAGATGCCTCAGTTTGTTGACCACAGTCTGTGTGTGCCCCAGTGCCTTGGTGGGGAGAAGGCACATTGCTGGAATCACTTGAGGGATGGAAAATGGCGAGGGGTTTTGGAATAAAGGATATTTGCAGCAGAATGAAAATGATTGTTGACTTGCTTTGCTAGTTTTTCTCAGTACTTAAATAAGAGTATGGGTGTTTTTAACTGATTTTAAAAGGTTGGAGGAAGAGGAGCCTCACTAGGCATGCTGTTTACAGCATTAATTTCCCGGGTACCATTGTTCTTCCTCAGAAAACCCAGATTATACAAGCAAAATGACAATTTTTTTTTTCACTGTTGCTGAGAAAGAATTTGATTTGTAACAAGAAGTATACCCCACTTATCGGTGACATTTTTATTTTTGTTTTTCCTATTATACAAGTAATTTTATAGAAACTTGAAAAATTTTGAAAAGTATAAGAAAAAAATACAAAAATACTCCTCTCACCATTCAGTGATGTACCAATATAATGGAAACTCATTATTTTCTTGAGTCTTTTTTTCCTCTACAAATGTAAATATATTTAAGAGTTGAAATTATAAATATTTGTGTTTTCACTTGACATCGCATAAACATTTTACTATGGTTTATACTACATTTACAAAATATAATCTGCTATAATATACCCATTCTTTCCCTTGTTGTTGGACTCTGAAATTTTATCTATTTCCTAAGTGACATGCAGAAAAATTGTAATTTTACTTGATTGAAATCTTACATAATATCTTGGTTTAAAAAATCACTATTTGGCCAGGTGCGGTGGCTCACGTCTGTAATCCCAGCACTTTGGGAGGCCAAGGTGGGCGGATCACCTGAGGTCAGGAGTTCGAGACTAGCCTGGCCAACATAGTGAAACCCTGTCTTCACTAAAAATACAAAAATTAGCTGGGCATGGTGGCGCATGCCTGTAATCCCAACTACTCAGGAGACTGAGGCAGGAGAATCACTTGAATCTGGGAGGTGGAGGTTGCAGTGAGCCAAGATGGTGATATTGCACCCCAGCCTGGGGGACAAGAATGAAATTTCATCTCAAAAAAAAAAAAAAAAATCACTATTTGACATGTAAAATAGTCAGCTATAAGGAGGAGCTGAAATTTAACAAAAGTTATTTCATGACCCTTTGTCTTGTATTCAGAAGCTCTTCACTGAAGCAGAGTTGTCTTATGTGTCTTGAATAAAGCAACACACAATTGTATGCAAATAGCATTTTTTTTTCTTGTCACGGGCTGTTTGAGTTATTAGACACAACAATGGTGGACAATGGATGTCAACAGAAAAGCCCGCTCTTGCACTCCAAATCATGATACATTCTCCCTCAAATTCAGGAGTAGCCATTTGGTGGCATTTATTCTTATAGTGGCATTTGGTTCCTTAATGAATGAGATTTTTCCGTAAACATATTTCAGTAAGAAATGTTACCTAGAGTGCTGATGACACTGATGAAATTAGAGGAGACTTGTATTTTTAGATTTCTCTTGTGAAAAATTCAATTGATACAAAGTAAGCGGAATAGTATAATGACACCTATGTACTCTTCATCCAAATTCAACCATTATCAATATCCTGCCATTCTCACTTCATCCATACTTTTACCCACTCCCCACACCTTCTACTTGATACACCTATGTAACTCATATCCCAATCGTGATATAAAACATTTCCATCTCTCCAGAGAATTCGTTCATGTCCCTTCCCATGTAATTCTTCTGTCCACCCCCATCCCAAGAGGCAGCCACCATTCCCATATATCTTACCTGAGATTTGTCTTGCCTGTGTCTTAATGTCACGTAAATGGAGTGATATAGTATATAACATTTTGTGTCCAGCTTTTTCCACTAACATATGTCTGTGAGATTCACCCGTGTGGTTGTGTGTATTGGTAGATTGTTCAGTATTATTGCCAAGTAGTAGTCTACTATAAAAATAGATCATATTATGTTTACTCACTCAACTACTAACTGGTATTTGGATTATTCCCAGTTTGGGGCCATGAGCATTCTTGTGTAAGCCTCTGTATGAAGACATGTTTTCAAATTCTCCTCCTAAATATGTAGCAGTAGAGTTTCTGGGTCAAAGGGTAGATATATTTTAAGTGTATAAGAAACTGCCAATGTTTTTTTCCACTTCTGCCAACCATACGTGAGAGCTCCAGTTGTTCTTCATCCTAGCTAACATTTGCTGTTGTCAGTCTTTTTAATTTCAGCTATTCTACGGAGTGTGTAGTAGGTATCTTGTTGTCATCTTGTTTTGCACTTCTGTGATGACTAACAATGTCAAGCATTTTTTAATGTGGTTATTGTCCACTTAACTTTTTTTGTGAGGTGTCTGCTCAAGAGACACTTATTTTTCAGGATTTGCTGAAGTAACCTTATGTCTGAGGCACTGTTTCTTTGCTTATGCTGGTGCACAGGGTAAGAAGTGTATTTCTCAGTGTAGGGTGCATAGGAAAGTTCTGCAGGGTCACAGATTGCCTCTGTGCTTTGTTATAGATTTCTCCTGTATTTGTGGCCCCTCTTACAACTCTCTGGTATGGTTCATTTCCTACTACTTGCTTTCTGGACTTTTCCCTTGACTGGGTTGTGATTCCCTTTGCCTTTGCTCTGTCTGCTTAGGGCAAGCATTATTGGAAAGAAGCCATTACCAAGCTCCTTTTGCTTTGTGGTTTTAACTCATAGTGTGTCAGCATCTCCAAAGCTCCACTGAGAACTTAGGATCCCTTTCTAACCCGGAGTCATGAGAACTAAAAATATCTCAAATAACTCTATTTGAAACATTGGAATTGAGTCAAGAAGTAATATATTTTGGGACTGCCAAGTGACACCAACATTATTCATAGGAACTTAAGAGCATTTGGAGAAAGGCTGTGATTTATATCTAAGTCACTGTGCTTATGTGATAAGCTAAATAACGCTCCTCAACTTCTATGGTAAAAGACAAGAATGTTTTAAAATTTCCAATAAATTATGAACCAATAGTTTTAGAAATAAAAGTGTTGCAGCAATGTTGACTTGCTAGAAAGGTTACTAGGCATACACTTTCAATTTCTCCACAGAGACAGCTAATAGTTTGTAGACTGGCACCAGCCTGTGGGTCACTCTTTGAGCAAACTTGATTCAGAGCACTGAATCTGGAGCCAGACTGCTTGTGTTTGAATCCTGGCTCCATCACTGTTGGCTGGGTGGTCCTTGTTTTTTTCTTTTTTCCTCATCATTCAACTTGAAAGCTGGGTGGTCTTAAGGGAGCTTTTTGCTTCAGTATCTTCATTTGTAAAACGGAGATAATGATGATAATAACAATGCCTGCTGCACAGAATTGTGGTGAAGATTAAATGAGTTCATATATGGAAAGTGCTTACAAGAGTGCCTGGCATATAGTAAGTGCATGCTAAGCTTAGCTGCTATTATCATTGCCATATCCTAAATCCCAGGACACTTGCAGTTATAGCTATCAGAAACCCACTTCAAGTTACTTAAACAAAAGGAATTTGTTGGGTAGTTGAAACCAGGTGCTCATATGATGCTGTCTAAGTCTGAAACTCCTTTTTCTTCTATGTTGGCTCTATTCTTACATGGGCTTTCCCCGTAGGTGTTGAGGTGGCTTGCAATGCTCCAGCTTACATCTTACCAGTTTACAACCTGGTGGAATTAGAGTCCCATCTCTTACCTTCTCAAAGTTGTGGTTGTGAGGCTTGGCTTGGTTCTTGTCATGAGGCTACCAAAACCATAACAACTAAAAATTTAGAAGAGGTACTCCTCTGAAGAAAGGTGCAGTGCTGTTACCAGAATAAGAGAATGATTGTTTCTTTCAAATGCCTGGGGAAACAGGTTAGAATCTACTGGCTTTTTGGAATAAATAATGGTTTTGATCAATGATGGAGCTCTCAGGAAAAGATTTCCCAGAAGAAGAGAATACCATTTCTTTCCTGGGAGAAACTTCTGGCCTATGTGGTAGAAGAACGTGGGGGACAACCTAATGAGAATCATGATTTGGGCCTTCTAAAACGTGGTCTTCTATCAGCAGGATATGGTGCTTTGGAAACTGTCTTAGTCTATCTTGGGTATAGCAGAATACCCAAGACTGGGTAACTTAGAAAGAACAAAAATTTATATTCTCACTATTCTGGAAGCTGGAACATCCAAGATCAAGGTGCCAGCATCTTGTGAGGGCTTTCTTGCTGTGTCCTCTGGAGAGGAGGAATGCTATATCCTTGCATAGCAGAAGGAGAAGAGAGAGAGAGAGAGCGAGTTCTCAGCACAGAATGTCCCAACAAATGATGCGATGGAAGGAGTACCCACTCACCTTCTCATTTGATTTGAGCAAAACATCCACGCATTTTTTTCCCTCACATTGCTGGTATCCCATCTACGGCCACTGGACTCAGATTTTCCACATTTAATCTAGTTAAGTTTCTTACTGGTAAGAGGTTAGGCTCTTCTTTCCCTTCATCAAGCCCTTTATAACAGTATTAATCTAAACATGTCCCATTGGGCTTCACCTCCCAACACTGTTGCCTTATAGATTAAGTTTCCAGTTTCTGACATGTGAATTTCTGAGGGACACATTCAAGCCTAACAGGTATATTTTAAAAAATGACTTAATAAAATTAGCCAACATGAGCCAGAAGAGCCTAACCTCTTACCAGTAAGAAACTTAAGTAGATTAAATGTGGAAAATCTGAGTCCAGTGGCTGTAGATGGGACACCTGCAATGCGAGGGAAAAAAAGACGTGGATGTTTTGCTCGAATCAAATGAGAAGGTGAGTGGGTGCTCCTTCCATTGCATCATTTGTTGGGACATTCTGTGCTGAGAACTCTATAGGTTCTTTCAATGGTGTGATGGAGGAAATGATCGGGGTTGTGAATGTTCTTCTCATTTGTGCCCTTAATGCTTGCCAGGTTGTGAGAGGCTGGGAAGAAATTAGTTGATGTAGGATATGGAAACTTAGTTTATTTCTCTGCAGGCAGATGGCCAGGTCATGGAAACTTGTTGGAAAGATGGGACCTTTTGAGCTGCTTTCTTAGATCAAAGGCTTTTTGAGTTTAAGGGACTCTCAGAGACCCAATTTATTGGATCCCAGAGACTCACGGGACTGTACTTCCTTACTGAGGAGTGAAGACATCTGAACACATTCATTTTGAAACTGCAGAGAAAAAAACCCCAAGCCTAAGTGATATGGTTAAAGGAGTACAGGTATTCACATCCACACCACAGGTAACTGGATACTTCACTCATTTTTAGTGGCTGAGCTGCTCTGAGCTCCCCAGAATCACAAGACTTAAAGAATTGTTTGGGTATTTAATAGAGGCAAAGCCCCTTTTGCAGACCAATTTTGCAAATTTTGATCCATGTGAATCCTACTTTAATTTTTTGTAGCTGTCTATTGGAGCTCTATTATAACCTCAGAATTATCAAGTATCCATTTTCAAGATACCTGACTTTAAAGATGAAGTGCTTAATTGAATTCCAATTCTGTTCACTAAGATGAAAAGGATCTTCAGAGTTTTGGAGATGAGTATGTGAATTTCAAATAATCTGGAAATGGGGCCGAACTTTAGGAAATGTTTGCATCAATCTGGCTCTGTGGTGCAAACTGGCAGTTATGAATTTGAATATTCACTGCTACGATAGCATTAGAAACATGATATTGAGCCAGGCATGGTGGCTCATGCCTGTAATCCCAGCACTTTGGTCGGCTGAGGTGGGCGGATTGTGTGAGCCCAGGAGTTTAAGACCAGCCTGGGCAACATGGTAAACCCCTATCTCTACAAAAAATATAGTCACAAAAAAATTAGCTGGGGATGGTGGCATGCACCTGTAGTCCCAGCTACTTGGGAGGCTGAGGTGGGAGGATCATCTGAGCCTGGGAGTTCGAGGCTGTGATGAACTGTGATAGTGCCAGTGCACTCCAGCCCGGGTGAAAGAGTGAGACCCCATCTCAAGCAAAATGAAACAAAAAACTGAAAACAAAAACAAAAACAACCCTGGTATTGAAACTGAACTAGGCCCACACTGAAAATATTGAGTGATTTTTAAGCATGATTTAAGACCCTGTGCAAATCAAAGTGTGATCCAGAGAATCAGCATCATAGGCATAATTCAGCTTGTCAGAAATGTAGAATCTCAGGCTACCCTCTCTTCCCCCAGACCTACAGATTCAGAATTTGCATTTTAACAAGAGTTCCAAGTAATTCCAGTGCACATTAAAGTTTGAGAAACGTTAGTGTATGCTTTTTTTCCCTTTCACCATCAGACACCAGAGATGATGATGAAAACTAGATTTTTCTGTCCTACCCGAGACTTTCATTCTGAGTTCTTCATAATCTCCAGGGGATTCCGCTAATGGTCTGACTTTACTATTCAAACTAGAATCTCTAGTTAGTCTCTTAAATGGGGATTCTTATTCTTTGATTAAAATCATTAATGATTAGTCCAATATCCCTGGGTGCTTTTATCTAGGTAATATTGATAGAGCTGCTTTTATCTTACCGCCAAGATTACATGGTTTCAAATAGTTAACAAGTAATATTTTACTAGTGTTAGCAACAGAAACTCATGTGACTCCCCTCTTTCCTACACACACACACACACACACACACACACACACACATACACATACACATTCATAGATTTCTGACACAATAGTCACCAACGGAAAAAATCTGGGCTGTTTTGGCCACCATGAAACTTCTTTGATCACAGCTATTTAGATACATGTATTATCTTTGCTCATAGATTCTATGGGAGATAAACACATTTTATTAAGTTACCAATTACTATAGATAACCTGATAAACAAATTATTAAAGATCTTGTAGAGCACAAGTTCTGGAGACTCAAAGCTGGAAGGGAAGAAATTGCATTGCATAACTTTGCTGAGATTTGAGATTTGTGTGGAAAAACAGGGAACCGAGCTGGCTACCGGGAAGGACATTTCCGACAGAGGAACCGTGAGTAGAAACTCGGAAGAGGATAAGCATGGTGCCTGTTCCTGGAATAAGAAGCACTCTAGTTTGGCATCTGCACTTTTTTACTTAGTTTATATAAACTAAGTACCTGTGAGGTTTAGGGTTTAAAAAGTAAGTTAGGCTATAGTTTGGAGAGTATTAATAAGATGAGGAGAGGAGTCTAGAGTTCATTACTTGGGCAATTAGAAAGTGGAAGTTTTGGGGAGCAACATGACCATATCTCTGTCTTTGAAAGATTTATCTGGCAAAAGGACTTTGGAGGGATAGGAAGTGGGAATAAATGGAGGAAGCAAGACATGGAGAGATTATAGAGGCAGTGGCAATGGACTGGAAAAGAGGGAACAGATGGGAGGTCCACCAAGGATTTGAACCATTATGGTGGTAGTTGGAATAAAAATAAGAGGGAGAAAGTGAAAAGTGTAAGGGAGATTCAATCTATGGAACTTGATGATCTCTTGGATCTTTAGGGCTAAGGATTTTGAGATGATACCTCTCGCCTTCCCATTCATCCAAATTACCTCTGGATGAATGAGAAAATAGTGATACCATTAAAGAAACTGTAAAATTTTGGCTGGATACAGTGACTCACACCTGTAATCTCAGCACTTTGGGAGACACAGGTGGGAGGATCACTTGAGTCTAGGTGTTCGAGACCAGCCTGGGCAACATAGCAAAACCCCGTCTCTACTACAACTTAAAAAAAAATAAATTAGCCAGGTGGGGTGGTGCATGCCTGTGGTCCCAGCTACTCAGGAGGCTGGGGTGGGAGGATCGCTTGAGCCTGGGAGTTCAAGACTGCGGTGGACTATGATTGTACTACTGTACTCCAGCCTGGGTGACAGAGTGAGACTCTGTCTCTTAAAAAAAAGAAAACATCAAATCAGAGAAAGACTTTTTTAGTTTGAGGTAATATCATTACTTAGAAAATGATGGGTGGAAATGTTTAGTTGTCAGACAAAAATGTGAGTCTGGAGCCAAGAAGTTATGTACCCAGAATACAATAACTGAAGCCACAGCAGGGGAGGAAATCATCTAAGGAGGAAGTGTTAGGAAATAGAAATGGAACAATGATGAAAGTTAGGGGCCATCTACATGTCGGGGTGAATGGAGGAGAAAAAATCTTCAGGGTGATCAGAGAGAGACCATAAAGGTGGGAAGAGAATTAGGCACTGCTATTTTCCGTCTTTTTTGTTTGGAGACAGAGTCTCGCTGTTTCACCCAGGCTGGAGTGAAGTGGTGCAGTCTTGGCTCACTGCAACCTCCCCCACCTCGGATTCAAGCAATTATCCTGCCTCAGGCTCCTGAGTAGCTGGGACTACAGGTGTGCGCTACCACACCCAACTAATTTTGTATTTTTAGTAGAGACGGGGTTTCGTTATGTTGGCCAGCCTGGTCTTGAACTCCTGACCTCAGGTGATCCACCCACCTCGACCTCTCAAAGTGCTGGGATTACAGGTGTGAGACACCGCACCCGGCCAGCACTACTATTTTCAAAAGTCAGACAGAACCTTTCCAGATGAAGCAGGTAAGCAACAGTGTTAAACAGTCTAGTAAAACTGAGAAGAATCGAACATGAGGAAAGGTTGTCAGAGAGAAAAGGCAGTTAAGTGGCCCCCAGTGACCATGAAGGGAAACAGTTTCAGGAGAGCAGTAGGAACTGATGCCAGAACACAAAGCTTCATGGAGTAAGTGAGTACAGTTATGTGCCGCTTAAGGATGTTTTGGTCAATGACTGCATATATGACAGTGGTCCCTTAAATTATGATGGAGCTGAAAAATTCCTATCCTCTAATAATGAAGCCAACATAATGTCACAGCACTATGCATTTCTCATGTGTATGTAGTGATGCTATGTAAACAAACCTACTAGCTACCAGTCATGTAAAATTATAGCACATACAGTTGTGTATACTACATAATACTTGATAACGAATGACTGTGTTTCTGGCATATGTATTTACTGTAGCACACTTTTTGTCATTATTTGAGAGTGTACTCCTTCTACTTATGTGGAAAAAAGGGTTTTTGCAGGACAGCCTCAGGCAGGTTCTTTAGGTGGTATTCCAGAAGAAAGCATTGTTATCATAGGAGATGACAGCTCTGTGCATGTTATTGCCCCTGAAGACCTCCCAGTGGAACAAGATGTGGAGGTGGAAGACAGTGATATTGATGATCCTGACCCTGTGTAGGCCCAGGCTAATGTGTACGTGTTTGTCTTAATTTTTAACAAAAAAGTTTAAAAAGTAAAAAAAGAAAAGAAAAAAATTAAAAAATAGAAAATAGCTTATAGAATAAGGACATAAAGAAAAAAATTTGTACAGCTGTACAGTGTGTTTGTGTTTTAAGTTAAGCGTTATTCCAAAACAGAAAGTTAAAAAAATTAAAAAGTGTATAAAGTAAAAATGTTATAGTAAGCAAAGGTTAACTTATTATTGAAGAAGGAAAGTATTTGCTTATAAATTGAGTGTAGCCTAAGTGTGCAGTGTTTATAAAGTCTACAGTGGTGTACAGTCATGTTCTAGGCCTTCATGTTCACTCACCACTCACACACTCACTCACTCACCCCGGGCAACTTCCCCTCCTGCAGTTCCGTTCCTGGTATGTGCTCTAGACACATGTACCATTAAAAAAATACTTTTCTATTGTATTTTAAATGTACCTTTTCTACATTTAGATACATAATTACTTACCATTGTGTTACAGTTGCCTACAGTATTCAGTACAGTAACATGCTGTACTGGTTTGTAGCCTGGGATCAATAGACTCTACCATATAGACTTGGTGTGCAGTAAGCCATACTATCTTTTTTTGTTTTGTTTTGTTTTGTTTTTTGAGACAGAGTCTCGCTCTGTCGCCCAGGCTGGAGTGCAGTGGCCAAGCTCCGCCTCCCGGGTTTACGCCATTCTCCTGCCTGAGCCTCCCGAGTACCTGGGACTACAGGGCCCGCCACCTCGGCCATACTGTCTTAAGTTTGTGTGGGTACATGCTATGATTTTTGCATAATGACAAAATCGCCTAGCAATGCATTTCTCAGAATGTATCCCCATCACGCAGCCATGCAAGACTGCACTTCAGTTGTGAAAGCTAGAAGCAAAGACTCCTCTTTCAAGAAACTGGCAGTGAAAGAAAGTAGAAAGAGCAGACGGAAGAAGGAAACTGAAGGAAAGAAGAAATAAGGACCACCAAACTGATCTAAGTTATTATTATTAATTTTTAATTGGATGACTATAGTTTATTTTAAGACTGAGACAATGGACCCAAAGGTGGGAGTAAAACTGATGTAATCATTTTTTGGGGTAATTTATGGGACATACATCCCTGGAGGCCAGGAGGAATGGAAGAGGATGTAATCAAACACAAGGCTGAGCTGCTTCTCCTTCAGAGATGGACTAGTTTCAGCAACTGCCACTCCCTTCCCTCCAGATTTCCAAGCTAGTAAAAGAGGTAAGAAGTGCATCAGATAAAAGTGATGCAGAGGGTTCCACTACATACCACAGTCCCTCTATGCCGTGTTCCTGAGATTCTTTTTCTCCATTTATATCCAAAGCCATAAGTAGCATAAAAAACAGTGTCTTTCTCTTCTGAGTTGCATATGCTTTAACAACAACAACAACAACAACAAAAAAAAAAAAAAAAAAAAAGGAAGAAAGAAAAGCTTCATCCAAGGCAGAAGTTCTGCTTAGACTCTAGTGGGCTTCTCCATTTCTCTCCAGTGTTTTGTCAGCTTGTATTATAATAGAAACCTGAGCTTGCAGTGGGAAGAATGGGTTGCATCTGATTTTTGCAAATTGGTAATTATCTTCGGAAAAGTTAACCAAGTTACCTGAGCCTTAGTTCTTTTCATCTGTAAAATTGAGGGTAGTAGCGACCTTGAAAGTGGTCATGAGCATTTAATGAGAAGATACATAGAGTATGTGGGACATGCACTTATGCTAGTGGGTACTCAATAAATGCTTTTTGAGAGGAGATTCAGTAAATTTCAAGATGGCAGAGTCTGTGTCTTATCCCCTGGGTCTGTATGCTGAGGTGAGGGGGCTGACATCTTCCTTAATATGTCTGTCTTGAAGACTCACCCCTATTGCGTTAGTCTCTTACTAGATTGCTTTCACCTTCAACAACTGTTGCCTTCTGTTTCCCTTCCCTGAATCGGTGTTATTCTCTCTCTGCTTTCATTGTTCACAGGCTACACGTTCTGCAACTGTCACCAACATGCTGAGATGTCTGTGGTGAACCTGTTGACCTTTCAAGGGGTACTTTAATTTTAGGAGAGAATGGTGGGAAGAAGGCAGCGCTCAGCACTGTGGATCAACAGTCTGGTTCCAAACACAGGCCAAACCTGCAAATGTGATCCACAGATGTGCAACCTTGGCAGCTTGCAAGAAATGCAGATTCCCAGGTCCTACCCAGAACTGTTTGAATTGGAATCTGTATGCTAGCAAGATCCCTAGGTGATTTATATGCACATTAAGGTTTGAAAAGCACTCTTTTAGAGAAATAACTGTTTCATAAGGTGGTTTTGAGGATTTAATGGGAATACATGTACAGAACACCTAATGCATGTAGATGTGTAATACAGTGCTTAATAAATACTCTTGGCAAATCCCAAGAGAGAAGAAAGAGCCCTCTGTCTCCAGGGCCAATGATGTATAAAGCAGATAAAGAGAAAGGACAAACAACGCAGCACTCTTTAGAGTACTAAAAAAGGAGGTGTGTGTATGTGTTTTGTTCTGCCAGAGGAAAGGAAAATAATAAAGGCAGAGGAAGGAATGAAAAAACTGGCAAGTAAGAGCGAGAAAATATGGAATGAAAAAACAAAGTGCTTAGGAATGAAATACCTTGGGGTGGTGAAAGAATAAATAAACAAGGGATAAAGAGCTCTTAAAATGTACAGTGCTGAAAATTTGGATGAGGGGAAAACTAGATTTCTCCAGATTGGAAGGGAGGTGTGAGTGTGTGATGTGTAAAGAGAGACAGCCAAAGCCAAGTGATTTAGCATAAGGCTGGCTTAAAAAGTTTAATAGTCCTCGTGTAACATGGTAAGCTTGTATTTTGAATTTTCACTCAAGGACATCTTTGTTCAGAAGAGCAGAGTGGTTTGGTTTCGTGCCTGGGTGAGTGGAAGGAGTGGGAGGCAGGTGGCCAAAATGGGGACTGTAAGGTTGTATTGAGGTGTCAGTAAACAGGCAGGAGAAGTGCTGGCCCTCAACAACAGATTCTTTTTAGGGGTCCGGATGACTGGGTGAGTTTACTGTTAATCACATCCACACAAATGGGTAGGAACAAAATCACAGCCCCCATTCTACATCATGTGGATGGGCTGGTTGCCAGACTGTGGGCTGTGTTAGGGACATGGTGGCTTTTTCTAGGAAGTGAGGGAAGGTCTCAACATTAGAGGAGGGTGGAAGGAGGCATTCTAGTTGCCTTCTATCCCACCTCAGCCAATGGCAATGAAGCATTTCAAAGCAGGATGAGGGAAGAGGGGGAGTCTGGCAATACAGGGATGAGAGAGAGAGAGAGAGAGAGAGAGAGAGAGAATTCAGTAAGCTTACTTAACTTTTGTGAATCTCTACCTTTCATCTGCAACATAGGCCCTGCCTCTCTATGATGTCATGAGGTAAATTAGTGTCAGTTCTTAAGACAACGTTCTAAGACAAATCTTAGCCTTTGACAAAGATGGGAACTTAGAAATCTTGTAGAACCGAATCCCTTCCTTTCACAGGCAAGGAACTGAGACTAGGGGAGCCAAGAGTCTTGCAGATCTTGCTTAGGGACACAGAGTTCTTAATAACAGATCTCAAAGTGGAACCCAGGTTTCCCAATTCCCAACCTAGGGCTTAAAACATTGGCAAGCTCATTTTACCATTTTCTGTGTTAAATTCAGGAGATGAAGGTACTTGCACTTTAATTTCTGGATCGTTGACTTTGTTGACCTTCACTGCTAGGGCAAAGATCTATGCTTAATGATAAGTGTTTTAACAGTCGGTGATTCTGACTTTTTATTTTGCTGAAAGGAATAGCCTTTGCATTTTACCCAAATTTTAACTTTTGGCATGGCTCATTTTTATTACCTTTGTAATTCCAGTGAATTCAGCATGTTTCACTCTTGTGGAATTTGTTGGTGTCTTGGAAAGATCACAGATAGGCTTTGACATCACACAAACCTGACTCAAATCCTGCCTCTGCCACTTATTTGCAGTTTAACAACTCTGGACAAGTTCCTTAATTGTTCGGAGCCAGTTTTCTTTATAATAGGTTCTACCTATTATGTTATGGAGTTATATTAATTATGAAGTTGTTTGATAGTGTTACAAATAATGTTTAAAAGTGCTTAGAATTAGAAAAGGGTCTGGAATATAATCAGAGTTCAATAGATGATAGCTATCCACATCAACAAATACTCACTGAGCACCCAACTGAACGAAGTATGATGGTTGATTGGGAAATCAGTCTCACACAAATAAAATATTTGCCATGTGTCTTCACTGATCTGCCATAGTGTCTACATTGGAGGTAGCAAAAGTAGTAATTTAATAGTCTATTATCCGACCCCATCCCAAAACTGAAGTTGAACCCCTGACTGCAGATAATTGCTGAAATACTCAAATAATATTTTCTGCAATGCCTTAGCCACCCTTCTTTCCCACATTGTTTTTTTTTAAGCCTTTGTGAGGTTTATTTAAATGTCTGAGATGAGAACAAAGCATATATTTCTGTGTTTATTCAGTACATTTCTCACATATACGGTAGGTGCTGAATTCACACAAGTGATCCTAGAATCTTTTTGGGGTTCATCAATTTGTGTAATATCAAAAGTGGCAATTCAACAGAATTTTAACCTATCAATGGACCAAACACATATATGACACTTTCAGTCGAGTAACGAACCATTGTCTCTCAGTTCATCATCACTTCTCCTATATTTTGCTTTGTGATGCTGGGTATGAGGCTCTGAAATGTACATTTCTCCTTTACCAGCTAGTTCTGCATTAGACTCTATGATACAAGTAGATAAAGAGAAAGGAAGGAAGACTGGAGGAAGACTGTAAGGCATGAGGAAAAAGTAGGGGCTTGTTCCTGTTGCATTTCCTATTTTTGCCAGTGTTGCCACAATAATGATCCTTTAATCCACACACCTACAAATGGTACCAGTAGCATTTAGTTACCATTTCCAGATTTTTCCCACAATCTGAGATATTTTAGAACACATGCCAGGTACCTGTACTCAGAGGTCTGATCTAAGCCCCTCAGGGTCCCTCTTCCAATCTCCCAGGGTATCAGCATAAACTGGGCAACATTACTGTCTCAGTGGCACCTTTCCCCAGAAATATATGTACTACTACTACATATGTTTAGTTTTATATAGCATGTACTATGACATAGTACGTACTATGTACTATCACCCATATAAATTGTAGACTACACTAATATAAGCATTAACGTTATTCATGGTAAAATAAACATATTATATATTATGCTTAATTATGTCCAATATTGTCTCTATGAATATCTTTACCAATAGCTGTGCTTCCATTTATATAGGACATTAAATCTTTAATTGTAAACAGTGCATTCTATTAAATCCCTCCCAACATTCATATCAGCTATGCAAAAGTCTGGGTTCCAGTTCTCTAGGGATCCTCCTCCAAATATCTAGGTTCTAATAGTTCAAACTCTTCCCCTTTGTTCCTTCAGTAACTAATAGGCAATACCATTCAGGACATAGGCATGGGCAAAGACTTCATGATTAAAATGCCAAAAGTAATGGCAACAAAAGCCAAAATTGACAAATGGGATCTAATTAAAGAGCTTCTGCACAGCGAAAGAAACTACCATCAGAGTGAACAGGCAACCTACAGAATGGGAGAAAATTTTTGCAATCTATCCATCTGACAAAGGGCTAATATCCAGAATCTACAAGGAACGTAAACAAACTTACGAGAAAAAAAAACCATCAAAAAGTGGGAAAAGGATATGAACAGACACTTCTCAAAAGAAGACATTTATGCAGCCAACAAACATGAAAAAAAGCTCATCACCACTCGTCATTAGAGAAATGCAAATCAAAACCACAATGAGATACTATCTCAGGCCAGTGAGAATGGCGATCTTTAAAAAGTCAGGAAACAATAGATGCTGGAGAGGACGTGGAGAAATAGGAATGCTTTTACACTGTTGGTGGGAGTGTAAATTAGTTCAACCATTGTGGAAGACAGTGTGGCAATTCCTCAAGGATCTAGAACCAGAAATACCATTTGACCCAGCAATCCCATTACTGGGTATATACCCAAAGGATTATAAATTATTCTACTATAAAGACACATGCACATGTATGTTTATGGCAGCACTATTCACAATAGCAAAGACTTGGAACCAACCCAAATGCCCATCAATGATAGACTGGATTAAGAAAATGTGGCACATATACACCATGGAATACTATGCAGCCATAAAAAGGATGCGTTCATGTCCTTTGCAGGGACATGGATGAAGCTGGAAACCATCATTCTCAACAAACTAACACAGGAACAGAAAACCAAACAGTGCATGTTCTCACTCATAAGTGAGGGTTGGACAATGAGAACACATGGACACAGGGAGGGGAACATCACATAGTGGGGCCTGTCTTGAGGTGGGGGTGGTAAGGGAGGGATAGCATTAGGAGAAATACCTAACGTAGATGATGGGTTGATGGGTGCAGCAAACCACCATGGCACGTGTATACCTATGTAACAAACCAGCACGTTCTGCACATGTATCCCAGAACTTTAAGTATAATAATAACAATAATAATAATAATAATTTTTAAAAAAGACATTGGCAGACTAAAAAGGCACAAGAAGAACACTGGAACACCACAGGTGTGAAAGTCTGAATGTTCCTCCCCACCACTCCCCCCCTGCCAAAATTCATGTTGAAATCTTAACCCCTGAGGTGAGAGTATTTGGAGATGAAGACTTTGCAAGATGACTAGGTATTGAGGGCAAAGCCCTTATGAATGATGTTAGTGCCCTTATAAAAGAGACCTCAGAGAGATCCCTTGAGCCTTCTGCCATGTGAGGACACAGTGAGAAGACAGGCATCTATGCAGAAGTGGTCCGTCACCAGACACTGAATCTGCCAGTGCCTTGTCAGCCTTCGTAACTGTGAGAAATAAATACCTGTTGTTTATAAGCCATCCACTCTATGCTATTTTGTTATAGTAGCCCAAATAAATCCCACATTCTTTCAGATTGTCTTGGTTGCTTCGTTGCTTGCTTGCTTGCCTTGTGGCCGGCTCTCACGCCAGCCTGGGGACTGCTCTCCCATCAGGAAGTTTTCTTTCCATGGAGGTCTCTTGTTTGTCCTGATGTAGGCAGGCTGGCAGTAAATTCTAGGAGATAGGGTAAATCTACAGAAGCAGCTGCTTTTACAAAGAAAAAGGGCAAAGGTGGTCTGCTTGCCTGCTTTTTATTTTTTAAAGAAAGGACAATTCACTTTTACTATTTTGCACAAAGTGGATAGTTTGGGCTTCATTCACATTGTAAGGAGCTATTCATGTGGGACAACTGGGAAATGACTTTTTGCGACCACGATAGGAAGAGACATGCTAATGTGATATTGAGCAGGGGCTGGATTTCCGTTTTGGCCTGTGGTTGGTCTCTTTGTCCAGGGAGACACACAAATGCAGCTCTAGAATACTGCTGAATAGTAGCATTAATATTCAGTGGCAAACCTTGATCTGTTGATCTTAGAATACTGGTGGGAAGAGCGATATAGAATAAATAATTAGAATGTAATCTAATATTAGCAGCTCTGACCTGGCTTCCTGTGAGCTGGGTTTAGGGATGCTTCAATTCTTAATACCATCAACAAGCAATTGAGATACACACATACATCAGAAGCCGGGTCACAGCTGGTATGCCATTGGGGTATTTTGAGGAGAGGAAATAAAGGATTTAGACAGGACAGAAATAAATAAGCCACATTTCCCCTCGTCTGTGTTGTGCCAGACTGGGAGACTGTATATTTGTGAAAGAATCCACTTCACTGTATATTTCTTAGTGTCTTAACATGCACAGAGGAAATACTGTCCATCCTTTTAACAAGTTTTACATCATTGCCTTCACAACTTAGGATGAAATGCCCTTCGACCCTCTAAGGCTGAATAAATGCCCCACTAACACCAGGAGGTTAATGTATCAAGATAGATTCTCATCTGCTAATCTCAAGGCCAACAGACCCAAATTAGAGTTATTTTACCCATCCTCAAAAGCTTGATTTTAACAGACTGTTGAGAAATAGGTGTTTAAATTTCAGCAGCAATTCCATTTATACCCTACATGATATTTAGGGCCTAAGGGAATAGAAGGAATTGCTTACGGGAGACATCAAGCAAAAAAAAAAACAAGCAAGCAAACCAAAAAGAGATCCTGATTTTCTCCACATTCAGAACGGTGTGAGGGGAGTGAATCTCAGGGTTTTGTTTGATTTGCACAACATCAGGCAGTCAGCACATGTGTGAAATAAGAGAAAGCAGGTTGGGTTGTGACTAGCACCCAGGGTGACTGATTTATGTTTAAATGGAGCAGTAAAAACTGTGGTAATCATAAGGCAAGTCAGCAAGGATCCCCCAAAAAAGTAAGTTCTCAGACATCCTGTCTCAGAAAAAAAAAATCTATCCTGTAGTGGTTTTCTGTTCAGACGACTGTATTGATTGCACTGGTCTGCTGTATTTCAGTAAAACTTGTTGATCCATTACTCAAGCAGGTTGCTGCTAGCCTGGATTCATTTGTTCTTTTCCAGCCACATTCCACTGTCGCTTGCTTAGGGAGCTTTTGGAGAGCACACTCGGTGCGTGGTGAATCCTCAAAACTGCAAGCCATCAGTCTCTTACTTTCAGAAGGTTGGAGATACCCTCAAATTATTTTCTCTTCAACCATCAGATTTTTGGAAGATAAGCCTGAGGACAGCTCTTCCCTGCATCGTCCTGAGCTGATTTTAGCACCCTTGAGGCGTGGCATGCAGGGGAAGTATGACAAAACAAACCTGAGTGGAGCCCACTGGGGTCTTGTTTCCCAGGTGCTGCTTTGGGATATGCCATCCAAACACAGGACTCCATTTATGGGTCTGTAGCCTAGTGATCTCTCATGTCCAAAGGACAAAGGGCTGAAGTGGTTCTTTTCCTGGCAAGGGATAATGATTTATTCATTGACAGAACAAATAAAAAATGGCCCTTGGTGTAACATCTGTTGTCTCTCTGTCAAGACAACCCAAACACCTCCCTGCCCTTTTCTCCTTTGAGTAGGGCTATTGGTTTTGGCTAAGCAAAGATGAGATTCCTGTATTGCAGGTGAGGTGGGTGTCCCATGGGGAGAAAAGAGGTTTTGCCAGGTAAGGCAAGAGTATAAGGAACCATGGATTTGGGGAAAGAATGCTAAGATGGAGAGGATAGAGCTGGTGGGCAGGCCTGCCCTCCTCATCCCATCCCCAAAGTGAGTGAACGGATGGCCACACAGCAAAGCCTGGCTTGTCCAAAGGCACCCAAGGCTGTGTTAAGACTCTCAACCTGGCTCAGCTGTGCCATTGCCTCACCTTCATGACTGGGAAATTGCAGCCTCAATGAGGCCTCACCAATGGGCTTAGGCAAGGCCCAGGCATTGCTAAGATAGCTCACCCGGAAGTGCCAAATCTGGCCAGTTGCTGAGGGTGCTTTTCTTTTCTAGTAAAGCTCCATGTTTGGGAATCACCCTCTTGCTGGAAATCTCTCTCTCTTCTTTTTGCAGTTATGTCATATGATGTCATCTTGCACAGTTAGGGACCATCTAGCATTCCCCTCATCACCTGGAAGAGGGGCAATGGGTAATAGCCAGAGGTGCAGACTCCTGTGGGGTTTATAACAACGTATCAATCCAATATACGACTTGACCTTGGGGGCCACTGTGCCTGTGAATGGAGCCCTTAGAAGAGAATCAGAAGGTTTGAGAAGAACTTCTCATGTCTCAGGGCTGGCTGGGAGAGAACACAGTCTGATTTGCTCCATTTGGCTCTAAGTGAAGCTTCCTCCAAGAAGTGGCTTGAAATAGGTTTTACGCATGATAAATGACAAGGGCTTATATAGTTCCCACAGAGGTTATTGTGTCATCTGAGTTTGCAGATGAAATTCCAGGAGGTGATTGTCACTGCAGTATCATGGCTTTTGTCCAAGAACTCCACAGCTCCAGCAGCTTTCTATGTTCATAGCATCTTGATGAGAAGGTAGTGCATAGAAATGGCCTTATTCTGCAGACAAAAAGAAGATGGAGACAGGAGTTCTTAGGACTAGGTAGCCTGGATTCGTGCTTATTTCTTGTTAATTGCAGACTTTTGGAAAGCTCACTTTCTTGACGAGGCCTTTTTGCTCCAGAATAGTATTACTCCTGGTCACACGGATTGCTAATAATGCTCATGTTGTTCACATGAGGATTGAGAAATCTGAGGTTTCTGAACAGAAAGTGGGCTCCTAAATGGCAGAGACTAGTTATATTAGTATTTCCCCCCTCATGATAGAGGGGGAATTTCTATAGAGTACAAGAATCTCCATTTGGGACACTAAATGGTACAAGAAATAAAGTCGTTTCAGTTGGTCATTACTCACACAGCAGACAACAGACTAAACAGTCGTAAATCAGGCAACTGTTTTAGTAATGATAATTTTTGTTTTCCTTGAGTAATTTGAAAATGCTTCATAAAATGGAACTATTTCTTTCTAACCAATTCCCTCCATTCAACTGGAAGGGTGTTTGTGAGTTTACTAGTCTCTGGGATGGGGATGAGCAGTGGGGAGGCTGTGGGGAGCAGTGCTGGGTGACCTGCAGGCGGGCAAGTCTTCTTCAGTGGAGGAACGTCTCACCCACCGCCTGACTCCCTTCTGGGTTAGCTCACTCCACTCTTCTGTTAGGCTTTGCCAACCAGGCCAACCACAAGGATACATCCCTAGATCTTGGGTGGCCACAGTGGTTCAGAACATAGATACAGAAGCTAATTTTATTTGCTACAACAAGCAAGAAGGCTGAGGTTTATTGAGCAATAGTTGGGTTTTGTTAAACTTGCTTAAGGATTGCCTAAGACCAGCAAAATAAACACGATAAGGATGAAGAATGACCAGTTTTCCACTCTGCTGTGTTTGGAGGCTGATGAAACTGTCATTGACAAAATTGCCCTGATGGGACAGTTTTTTTTTTAATCTGTGTGAAATATTTTCCTGAATAGTAACTTGATTTTATTGTGAGTAATGAGTTCTGAGTATACCAGGGAGAGAAAGAGTGAGAAAGCCACCTACAGAGGTTTTTAACCCTCTCTCCTTCTGCTGCTACAAAGATGTCATTGTTAGATTTATACCCAACAAAAAGACTCAGGGAATATTTGTGGAGTACTTGCTTATTTGTTTTATATATTATTATCATTTGTCTATGTATGACCCTTTAAAAGTTAATTAAGTGATGTCATAAGTCTCTGTGAAATCATCACCCATGCCAGAACTGGAACCAAATCAACTTACATCAAGATCCAAGCACTCCTCTTTATTCTGTCTTCTTCTGTTACCCTCAGAGGCATTCAGTATTCATTTCTTTTTGACTTATGACAATGTATTATTCAGTTTTATTTATGTTAAAACTTTATATGAAGAGTATAATGCTACATGAAGTTTCTTGGAATTTGCCTTTTTCACTTAATATGATACTAAAATTTTCTGTGTTGTCAGACACAGCTGTAGTTCATTTCTTTTCTCTGCTGCGTAATCCTTCATTTCATTGACATATGCCATTTATTCATTTATCCTACCACTGCTAGGTATTTTGTCATTTCCAGTCTTTTAGTATTACGCCATTCAATGCTATGAACTTTCTTCTCTTCCTCTGCAGGTATATATATGTGTAAGTATTACTCTTGAGTATATATCCAGGAATGGAAGGCTGAGCTGAAGGGTATAAACACAGTCAACTTCTTTTTTTTTTGAGACAGAGTCTCGCTCTGTTGCCCAGGCTGGAGTGCAGTGGCGTGATCTCAGCTCACTGTGAGCTCCGCCTCCTGGGTTCACGCCATTCTCCTGCCTCAGTCTCCCGAGTAACTGGGACTACAGACACCCACCACCATGTCTGGCTAATTTTGTTTCTGTACTTTTAGTAGAGACGGGCTTTCACCATGTTAGCCAGGATGGTCTCAATCTTCTGATCTCTTGATCCACCCACCTCGGCCTCCCAAAGTGCTGGGATCACAGGCGTGAGCCACCGCGCCCGGCCTCAACTTCTTTTTTAGCTTATGAATTGTTTATTTTCGGAATTTTCCATTTAATATTCTTGAACCACAGCAACTGAGGGTAAGTAAAACCATGGAAAGTGAAAGCATGGATAAGGTGGAACTACTGTGTGTGTGTGTGTGTGTAGATACATGTATATCTATATACATATATGTATATACTATATAAATGTATATATCTGTGTATACTCATACATGTTTATAGATATACATTCTGTGTAAACTAGATGATACATTCTTTGACACTAGGAAATGAAGCACGGTCAACTTTAAAATATAATGCCAGCTGGCTTCCGGGAGTTGTATTTTTGATTTAAGAACAAGTCTTGTTTAATTCTTTAACAGCATGCAACAGATCTGTCATTTCTGGAATCTTGTGTGAACTGTGTATCACTTTGAGGGTGAGTGCTCGATGGGTTGTTGTGGTGGGCACATGAGGCTATGTGGAGAACTTAGCAATGTTTTCAAAGAGGCCTTGCCACACACATGCTTTTGGAGTTTCAATGACTCAGAAAGTTGTTTACTTTTGGCCCAAAGCCAGTGACTTCTGGAGCTAGTGAGTGCTGCTTTGGATGGATTGGGATCAACAGAGCATCTACCACAGAAATTCTGACAAAATGATGGTTGGACCTGTGATAAGGGCAGCGTCAGCAGCAAGGGCTTCTGGAAGCTCGGTCACTACAACTACTACTCTTTCATATAGCTGAACTTCCTGCTTTCAGTTCACAGGGCCACTCACAGACTTGCCATCTGCTCTCACCAGGACTTCAGAGGATCTCAATGCTGCTGTTCTCACAGTCTGTCAGGGATAAAATAACAGGAAACTTGCAAATTTGTCTTCATGTTGCTTATGGTATGGTTAGAAAATGTATGAGTTAATGTGGGAAATATAAAGATCTATCAAACCTTCTTTTTTGTAGATAGGGCTACTTTTCCTTCCTTAATAGTTACCCTTCTGCTGAGGCCCCCTACAGGAAATCTTCAGGGGACTTAATCCCTTTTTTTCAAACTTCCCTGGGCCAGTGCCCAAATGGTCTATACATTTTCTGTCAAATCAAAGAAACCAGCTTTCTGGTTTTTCTTTATGGTTTCTTCCCATACAACTGACATCTTACAGTGCAACATGGAAATTTGAAATAAAGGCACACCATTGCACATCTAAGTTGAGATCTAGAGATGGTGGTTTGGAGTGAAGTTCTAATTAATAGGAGAAATGGGATTGCTAACTTTGGCTTTTCCCAGGGATCCTTAAGGTCTGGGACAGATCCCCCATTGGTCTAGAGGGGTTAGGGTTAATTGTAGTCCTGCTTGGAGACAAAGGTACTAAAATGTGACTACTGGCTTTTTCAGTTATAAAATTTAGGAGTCTCTGCATGATCTGTTCCAGGCATCTGCTTGAGCCAGTCCAAGGAACTGCCTTTAGGTCTCTTCCTCCCTTCCCCATCCCTTCTCTCTCTCATGCCTTCTTTTCTTCCCTGCCCTTCTTCCTGGCCTCTCTCTCACTTTCATTTCTTCTGGCAACTAATGCAGAAGCCAGAAGAAAGCAATAAGATGGTCATCAATTTGGGCAGTATTCTGTTCACACTCATTTGAGACTTGTTCTGTAGTATATGTAAGCATACTCAGGACATAAAATAGAATAGTGAGCCAGAAAATTGTGATAAATAAAGGTGCTTCTACCCATATTTTGTTTACATTCTGGGCGGTGCATGAGATTAAAAGCTGTGTGACTTTACAAATAGAATGAGGTAGATGACTAGTTTTTGCTGTATGTAAGGTCAACAATATCACCCAACAAGTAGCCAGCTCCTTGCCACACTCCCTTCCTTCATTCCAGTCACCTATCTTATAAGCACAATCTAATTAGATCCTCATAAAAGTCTTACAAGGCACATATTACTGATGGTAGCGGAGGCCTGTCTGGAGCAGCTGCTGCCATGATGCTGGCTGCAGGGTGTGAGGCATGGCCAGTGCTGCACGCTCCAAAGAACCAGCAGGAGCTGGGATAAGGTGGAAGCCCTGGCAAGGAAGGAACCTGGTGCTCCCCAGGAGCAGCTGCAGTCATCCAGCTGTGGCTGTGGACCTGGGCATCCCTGTGCTCTTGGGGGCTGGGATTGGGCAGGAGCCCTGCCCTTCTGAGTGTAGCTGCAGCTGCCCAAGCCATGGCTACGGACCTGGGCATCCCCTCTTGGGGGCCTGGGAAAAGCCCCTGGCCACCTGCAGGCTTGGAAGTGCCTGCTCCCACTACCTGGCCTCTCCCTACTCCCTGCACCCACTCTGATCTTGGAGCAAAGTTGCAGCCGAGCCCAGGGGCTGTTGCAACCTGGCTGGGGGTGTGCACAATTGGGGCAGCACTGACACTCCAGCTCCCTGCTGCCTTGGCTGCCTCTGGACTTTGGGCACCAATAAGCATGGGAGGGAGCCTGAGTGGGGGCTGAGGGTGGCTCTGCATGGGCCTGCAGGTCCCCCTCAGCACGAACAGCCTGGGTAACAGCAGGAGGCAGACAGGGTCCTGGGTGGAAAGGGGTGGGTCCCTGATGAAGCCCTGCCTTGGAGCTGGGGAAGGCCTGAAGCCTGAGGGCCAGGCTGCCAGCCCCACAGACCAGAGTGGGAACTTACGGTACTTTTTCCAGGCCCACCCATGGCTGCCCACGGACCAATCAGCAGGTACTTCTTCCCTTCTGAAGCCCATAAAAACCCCAGACTCAGACAGATTTAAGGAGACGACAGGACAACCTGCCTACAGAGAGGAGCTACCCACTCCAAGGTTCTCCTCTCTGCTGAGAGCTGAACACTCATCGGCAGGATGCCCTCCCTGTGGAGAGGAGCTACCCAATGCAGGTCTCCTCTGAGCTGTTCTGTCACTCAGTAAAGCTCCTCTTTGCCTTGCTAACTGTCCACTTTTCCATGTACCTAATTCTTCCTGGATGCAGGACAAGAACTCAGGACTCACTGAATGGTGGGGCTGAAAGAGCTGTAACACAAACAGGGCTGAAACACACCCCTTGCTCACCACACTGTGGGTGATAAGGAGAGAAGAGAGAAGGAGAGAAGAGTTGTAGCCCTTCAGGGAGTCCACATCTAGGATCTCCCCCAGCCAGGGCTGTGACACCCTCTTTGGGGCTCTGTGGTTCCTGGTGTCTTCAAGCTTCTGAGCACCACTGGATTCCCCAGTAGCTATGGAAGCTGCTGATGGTACACGTGGTCTGGCACCTGGAGCTCTCTGCCCCACCTGTCACCAGCATGCCTGGCTGTGCGCAGTGACCGGACCCCATGCTTGCTTACTTACATACCCCTTACCACTCCACTCGCTCTTGGCAGGTATGGGATCCAGGCCAGTAGAGCGAGCTGAGTGCAGCCTGCCAGGCTAAGTGGGCAGGACAAGCCCAGCAGGCCTGAGGAAAACTTGGGCAAAGGTGCCATTGGCCCCGTGGCTTTCAGCTGGAAAAGCAACACCTCAAGAATCCTGTGACATCACTATAGTGGCCATTTTACAGATGAGGAAACCATGGCTTAGAAAAGTTAAGTACCTTGCCCAAAGTTACATATTTGGATAGAGAAGGAGATATATTAACCTTAACTGAAAGCCTGGCTTGGCTAAGGTCCCTCTGAGTGGCTTGCTGTCATTAGAATTAGCAGGAACGGGGGCCTAGTACTAGCTGATGGAGAAGAGGCTCATACTAAACTGAGGATCCTGTGAGCTACAAAAAGCTGGGCACGTGAGCTACAGTCATTGCCATTGGCAGCTGGAGTCCATCCAGATCCCAAGAGTGGGACTCAAGCCACAAATGACCCGCTTCAGAGTGTTTCTTAATTCAAATTAGGAATACTTTGATTCAGTCCATAAAACAAATCCATTAAATTATGAATGTGGCTGTTCCATCTAAACAATCAGAAGTAATGCCTCTTTCACACTAAAGCACCTACTGCATTTTGAGGAATGAAAAATTGGCCTCTTAGCTAAATGTATGACAGAATGTGATGTTTTAATGAAAACCTCGGTACAATCATTGTGAATCCAGTCCTTATCCTGAGCTCATAGTATGACCCAAACTCTTTTTTTTTTTTTTTTTTTGAGACAGAGTCTCGCTCTGTGGCCCAGGCTGGAGTGCAGTGGCCGGATCTCAGCTCACTGCAAGCTCCGCCTCCCGGGTTTACGCCATTCTCCTGCCTCAGCCTCCCGAGTAGCTGGGACTACAGGCGCCAGCCACCTCGCCTGGCTAGCTTTTTGTATTTTTTAGTAGAGACGGGGTTTCACCATGTTAGCCAGGATGGTCTCGATCTCCTGACCTCGTGATCCGCCCGTCTCGGCCTCCCAAAGTACTGGGATTACAGGCTTGAGCCACCGCGCCCGGCCTCGACCCAAACTCTTTTGGGTTCTATTCATACTTTGAGCTAAGTGTCAGAATTCAGGGCATGCCCATGGCAAAGGCTAGGCTCAGTCACAGCAACAATAGAAAACGCAGTTCCAAGCAAAAGGCAGGAGCAGGCGTGTTGCTGGCAGAGAGTAGACTTGGCAGGCAGTGGCAGGGTACCTTCAGGAACTTTGCTCAACAGTCCAAGTGACTCCGAGAATCCTATGAGAGAAGCTCGGAAAATCAGAAGAAGGGGGTCACATTTGATCAGTCCACTGTGTCTTCTGAGGAAAGGCCATCACGTGTTTTATGGGGAGGCTGGCACCCATGTTACCAGTTCCTGTGTTTCTATTAAATGTTACTGTTTAACAGAGTAACCTTCCTGGTGCTGACTTGACCAACAAAAATAAATTTAACGAGATATTAAACTGTTGAGAGTCAAGTGTAGAGGAGGAAGTGGAAATTCTTACAAGCAATTGCGACTATGTATCTGAAAGCAAAGGGGCCAGAAGCTTTGTATTTTAATTGCAAATTTTTAAATTCCCAATCTTGTGATTTTCTTCCAAAGCAGTTGTTACTCAGTTCTTGTATTCTACACGTCTTTAATCACTCTTTTTACTTTTGCCTCAGGGAAGCAAGATCCAATTTACGAACATGTTTTTTTTCTAAAAGATTATTTGTAAACTGGTTATTTGGAACTAAAAATACATTTTTCCATAGAAGTTATAATGTTGTAAATAGCAGTTAAAATCTCAACAGACTCTTCATACAGTAAAACTCATTAATAATAATATACAGCTATTGCTATAAGGAAGTGAGTTCCTCATTCTAATTCTAAATTGAGTGTCTACCTAATCAATTAACTCCTGTGGGCTCGTCAGTGTTCAATAAAAAATAAGAGAACAGGCCAGGCATAGCGGCTGATGCCTGTAATCTCAGTGCTTTGGGAGGCTGAGGTGAGAGGATTGCTTGAAGCCAGAAGTTCGAGACCAGCCTGAACAATACTGTGAGACCCTGTCTGTACAAACAATAAAAATTATCTGGGTGTAGTGGCACATGTTTGTAGTACTAGATACTTGAGAGACTGAAGAAGGAGGACCCCTTGAGCCCAGGAGTTTAAGGCTGCAGTGAGCTATGATCGTGTCACTGCACTCCAAACAGAGGAAGGTCCTGTCTCTAATAACAATAATAAAAATAGAACTATTCAAATCAAGAAATATCAAGTGTTTGTGTGGAATGCAACTTCAACTCAATATTATAATGTCACACAGAGTAGCATGAAGGCAGTTAGACCAGGGTCCACAGAAGAGGGTAACTTCAGCTAGGTTTTGAAGAATTATTCAGATTTGAATTGGTGGAGGAAAAAGGGAAAATCATTTCAGGTAAAATGAGTAAAAACATGGAAATAGGAAGAATCCTGGATGGAAAATGAGACGTGGTAATGGAGAAACGCTGGAGAAACTAAAGTTTTGTATGGAGAGTAGAACAGCCTTGGGACGGCTGAGCATTTGGACTGCCTCAAATAAGGAATTTGGAATATAAGGAAAGAAGGTGTTTAATAAATATTTGTTGAATGAATGAAAGGATGTTTTATTTCTATTGTATTTTGGTTCCTAGCCTTCTTTCCCTCTGATTTATTTTATCTCACTGTCTTCTCCTGTTTCTTTCTTCTCAGGCCTCTGGAAACTTCTAGCTGTTTTCTTCCCAGCGTATATAAAACTTTCCCCATCTTCCTACACAAGTGAGCAGGAGCATTTCCATGATTCTTAATTAAATTCAGTAGTTTTCGGAAATCCTGCTAATGAGGCATTACATCTCCATTTGCTGGCTCTTCATTCCTATTACAGGCCTGCTCCTCTCCCCGCTGTGCGCCTGGGAGGGAATGCACATGGGCGTCTTCAAGGTTTCTGAGCAGGCTGCTCAGCAGTGGGCTCCTCTGGCACATTCCCAGCAACCCAGAGCCCTGAAGTTTTGCCCACATGCGTGACAGATTTTATTAGATTTATTTGTTTGTATATTTTTTTGAGACAGAGTCTCACACTGTGGCCCAGGCTGGAGTGCAGTGGCATGATCTGGGCTCACTGGAACCTCTGTCTCCTGGGTTCAAGCGATTCTTCCATCTCAGCACCCCCGAGTAGCACCCCCGAGTACAGGCACGTTCCATTATGCCTGGCTAATTTTTGTATTTTTTGTAGAGACAGGGTTTTGCCATGTTACCTAGGCTGGTCTCAAACTCCTGGGCTCAAGTAATCCACCCACTTTGGCCTCCCAAAGTGCTAGGATTACAGGTGTGAGCCACCACACCTGGCCTTATATCTATATTTTAATCAAAACAATCTCCATGAACTTTATAGCTGGATCTGAATTCCCACTCTTAGAGAGTCATTTGTTTCTTTTAGGCCAGAGTCCAGTTAAAAGTAGAAACTTATGTGGGTAAAGCCTTATTGTTCATTCAATGCTAAATGTGAATGAGTTTGAGGTCCTTTGAATCATTAGAGCTTGGAGGAACATTCTCTAAGGAGTTGTTCTCAATCTGGGGAGCTGTAAAAAACATACAGATTATTGAGCCACACTCTTGGGGATTCTGATTTGCTAGGTCTGGGGTATGTCCTGGGGATTTGCCATCCGTGGCAGATAGAAACTCCCTGTGTGATTCTGATACTAGTTAAAGCTGTAGAGCCCCTGATTATAGCACAGTGCCTTTCCCTTAGCAGAGAATTATTGTGTGGAGTGCTAGAAGGGGAGGCCTAAGCCCGAATGGGCAGGCAGGCCTGGGTAAGATTCAGCTGCGGGGGGCTTGTTTTGGAATGGGGCTCTCTGTTAAAATGGGAACAGTCTGTATGGAGAGTTTTTGGCCACTTTGGGCTACTCACTTGGGAGATGATGTCTGCTGTCTTTGGGAAAAGGGGGAGATTTTTTCCCACTTTAGAGGCTTCCGTTGGGTATGCCAAATTGAGTTTGTTTAGGCTCTGTGTTGTGCAGAGCAGCTGGGGAGAGGAGGAGCTAGCAGCTAGCAGCTGGCTCTGACGTTAGCATTCTGTGTGTAAACACCTCGGTACCTACAAGCCAGCAGCTTCAATGTCTTTTGTGATACCTCCTCTCTGGGAAGTTTCTACCTGTTGGCTGTTGTGCCCACTGTTTCTACAGTGGTCCTGTCATCAGGGCCTTTTCTGAGGCTTGTGGCCCTCAAATTTTTCCAGTGTAAAAATAGATTTCCCCAGTAAAGAAATATTTGGTGGGGGAAGGAAATTTTGAATAAAATTACTCTGTAATCTTCCTGGTGATGGCCTTTGACATGGCCTTTCTCTGTTTAATTCACCCACAATATTTGTATAGCAAAGATAAAAACAATAATGGTCCTCTTTCTGGATCATTATAATTTGGAAGGTTTGCCCAGGTTGGGTGTAGACGAAGGAAAGAAATGATAATTTAGAGCAGATGTGCTATTCTTATGTAACGTGAGCTTGAGGTAGTACAGGAAAACTTTGGAATTATTCAGGCCCTGAAACTGCATCTCTGAAAGTTTGTTTTCCTGACAGCCACCTTCCTTCTTCTTCCTACTCCGTTCCCAGCCCATGTTCAGGAGAAAAGGCAATCACTATAAACCAAGAGAAAATTCACCCAGGGATGGTCATCAAAGCTGGGTGTAGTTTCTGCCTTTTGCTCCAGCTGCAGGGTTGGGGGCATTGGTACGGCCAACAAGGTGGCCCCCAAGAGATGTCATACCTTTGCCATTCTCCTTTTTCTAACCAAAGAACTAGGTCCTTCCATTTGTGTTCTTTTAAAAACACATTCCTCTAGGGGTTAGGGGAGACATTCCAAACTACCCTGGACTCTGGCATTTTTGTCACCGTATCCCAGCATATGTCCAGGGTCTTGGCACATAATGAGTGCTTTGAAATATTTGTTGAGTAGATGGTGATGACCATTCTACATTCTGGTTTTGGTCAGATTAAGGTTGCTTATTTTTCCATTTTATAGATACTGAAGCATAACCTTCATGCCCTGCCCATATCCCTCAAAGGCCATCTTTGGGCCCTTGGAGGTGGAATAATACTTTATATTTTATTTCATCACATCACATCTCTTATTCTCTCAAGATTATCTTTTTTACTCCCTTTTACTTTTGGTCATCCATGTAGATGTGTGTAGCTATAGCTCATTGATTTTCTCTGCTGCCAGTCTTCCATGTGTGGAATCATTGGGTCATAAGTATATGTATCTTCACCTTTACAAAATTATGCCAAATGGTTTTCCAAAGTGATTGTATCCATTTCATTCTGTTCCAATTATTTAATGTGCAAATGACCCCAAGTTGAGTGGATTAAAACACCAATTTTATTTTGCTCATAAGGTTGTGGGTCACGAGTGTGGGAGGAGCTTGGCTGAACAGCTTGTCTCTAATCCACGTAATGTAAGCTGAGGCTGCTGGCACGAAGGATCCACACCTAACTTGGCTTCATCACTCATATCCACATCTTGGTGCTCTTTGGTTTCTCCACATATCATCTCATCCTCCAGGGCCTGCCCACATGGCTTGGGGTTAAGAATGGTGGCCTCAGGGTAGTCTGACTTGCTACATATGGTGGCTCAGTGTCCCAAGAACAAATGTTCCAAGTGTTTGGAAATGAATGCTGTCAGTCTCTTAAGGCCTGGACCTAGAAGTTTGCATAACATCATTTCTGCCACATTCTATTGGTAAAGGGGTCACAGGTCCTGCTGAGAATCATGGGGAGGAGGTATAGACCTCCTACATCTTATTGGGGTAAATATGATAGAGAACAATAATTTGTGGTTGTCATCTTTTATCTGCCATACATTCTCTGCAGTAAAATATCGAAGTTCTTGTTGCTACACACCCTTGTTAACAACTATTATCAAACTTAAACATTTTTGCCTATCTAGTGACATGAAAAAATAGGAAGAATATTTTAAAACACCATTTATTGAATATTTACTATGTGCATTTACAGGCATTGGGCTAAATGTTTTTCATTCCCTGCCCTAATTTTAATCTTAACAATAATCATGTGAAGTAGATACTATTACCCTCAGAGGGGTTAACTAACTTGCCAAAGGTCATCTAGCTCATAGGTGTAGATTTGAACGGAGATTACCTGACTTCCAAGCCCATGCTTTTAATGTTTCCTTTTATCCCAAGAAATGAGCTGAGATGATCATTTGAGACAGGGGCAGGACTATAAAGGAAATGTAAAACTATTGAGCCATGATGATTCAATAAAATATAAAGTAATAGGAAAGAACATATAATTTTAAAATGTTTATTCATTTCACTTGGGGGTGTAATGTCTCCCTTTCTCTATATCGAGCAATAAAAAATATTTGACTCCAAAAGTAAAAACAAAACAAAGCCAAACAATGCAACAGTCTGCAATCCCCAGCCCAAAACTTTTTAGTGCTTTATAGGAATTGGTACTAGTTTTCAAAAAGGGGCTGGAGCTGACCTCAACATGCATAGAGCATGACTGAAGATGCAGATACGCTTCTTTTATCCAAGTCAAGGCAACATTGCAGCTTTAGTGGTTTGACTAGCCCAGAAGGAAAGGATGAGAATATTCCCTGCACAGTAGGTTTTGGATAACACTTTCCTTACAGCCTAAATTGGCGTCTCATTGATCAATTTTCTATTCTTTGCTGTCCCTTTTCTCAAAGAACAACAACAAAGCTGCATGCATGAACATGTCATCCACCAGCCAGATATTTACAGTGAACAAATCTACTTTTCCGTAGTGTGAGGATTTCCAGGGCAAGTGCCCAGACCTCACAATATCACATGAAGCCTTCTTGTGGTGATAGAACTTCATGACCTAACATATTTTTGTGTCCTGTTTTATTCCTGATATGGATTCTCTCATCCTTGAGGAAAATATGTCTTCTTGGTACATTTCAGAAATAAGTCAGGAGTTCAAATCATAATTGATTCCCATGGCCACATTAGTTGCTTAAGGCCTGGGGTCTCAGATTCCGAATGACTTGGAATAATGTTTTAGATTATTTCTTCCCTAAACTTCAATCCCTCTCACGGACTGAATTAACCTTCTTCATCCTTTCCTCAACCTGTTTTTTTCCAGCTAAACTTCTTGGTTTACTTTTCCCGCTCTGAGCACCCTTTGAGGAGTCTCAGTGTGTTTTCCTTACATTTATTGAATTTTATCTTTTTTTTATATAGATAGAAAGATTTATTATAAGGAATTGGCTCATGCAGTTATGGAGGTTTGTATATTGCGTTTCATTTTAACCAGTTTCTGTTTCATTATAAATTAGCATTTCTAGGCTTTTACATTTTTCTATTGTTTTCAGTGTTGCTCAAAGCGATTAGAGTTTTATCTATAATATTTAGCCAGGTTTGAATATCTCCCCAAAGGGATGAGATGTGGGTTATATATGGGATCATTCATCTTTGTTTCCTTGTCTTTTCTATCCTCAAGAAGTTTGGTTTAGTGGTTCAGTAGTTTGGCTTCATTTTCTGCTGCCCTGTTATTAGTTGAAAGCTGGACTCAAGAAATTATGATCACAAGGAAAATCTCTAGCTGCTAGTACCATACACACAAATTATTGACTTAATATAGCAAAATTAGAAAACCTTTCAATGTTTCATGCAGAATGTTATTTAAGATCTATGAATATATTTGCGGTTTAAAAAATAACAGAACTAAAAGGAAGAAAATTTGAACTTGGAGATAACATCCTACCCACTTGATTGTAGGGGACACAAATTCCAAATGGTGGTATTCTCGGGTCCAACAACTCTCCTCTCCTAGATGATTAAACAACCTTCTTAGTTCTTAGGAACAGATTTTCAATTGTGGTGACCTTTCGTGGTGACCTTTACTGGTGACCGTATGACACGGAGTCAGGGAGGAGTATGCAGATGTCTCTTGTGGAAGTGATGATGTCAGTGAAGTGTGAAAATGTGTCTGCTTCTTTCTTAAATCAAAGCCAACAGTCACTTAAAAGATGCATCAATGATCAAGACCTCTAAACTTAACTTTATGTTAACGTTAATAGGAATAGAACTTTTGGTTCTACTTAGCCTGGGTAAAATGCCTGATAAGCTTTTCTAGGAAAATACCTCTTATTGGGAACACAAGTAAAAAATGTACAAAGGGATATCGTCCTATTTTTCTATATTGAACCAGAAGTGTGTCCTAGACAATCCGTAGGAATTCCCCTTGCTCCAAAATTCTATGATCTCGGGTAGAAATGAAATCTTTAGCCTGAAACATAGAGTTAGAATCTGAAGAGCCCATTTTTTCCTCCTTTTGGCTTTTCCAGTTTACAATGATTGTCAGGTGCCTTCTTTTTAGACTTTCAGGGATGTTCAAAACAAAACATGACACAACAAATTGTTCTTTCTCCACAGGCATCATTGGTCCCCACAGACTATTGTAGGTGAGAGATGATTTAATTAAGAATTGGGCACCTATAACATTGGGGAAACAAGATCTTTGTGTAAAATGTGTTCCCAAGGGGAGTTCCGGGAGGGATGCTGGAACCAGGACAGCTTGCGATCCCAGACACCACACTCATCTGCCATGAGTGCTCCAGCAAATGGGCTGTTGCTTTTCAGTCTCCTCCTCCATTCCATTCAGGCTGCCTCTGTCTTTTTTTTTTTTTTTTCTTTCCTTTGAAAGGCTATGAATGATTTATTTGTCTTTGCTTTAAAGTGATGCCCCATTATGTTTATAATGCAATATACCACATATACCTAAATAAAAGACAATTAAGAGCAAAAAATATGTTTGGCCAATTTGAAAATTCTTTGTATATCTTATGTTTTAGAAATATAGATGACATAGTCAAATGTCAACAGATATTGAATTTATTAATACAGGTACTCAATTATATTTAAAAGAACATCTTAATATTAACATATTATTTTTCCACTCTGTTTCCTGAAATGATTTTATTCAAACACTACATGTGTTTTTTTCTTGACTTCTATTTGAGTCATGTAACATGACTTTCTAGGCTCATTCGACTCACTTCCAAGTTGTTTGGGAAACAGCATTTTTGAATCCCTGTTCAATGTGGTAACAGGAACTGCTGTGCCAGGCCAGAAGGACTTATATGGTCAACATTAGGTGGTTGGCTTTTCATTGTCATGTAGGCATATATTTGTGATCATCAAAATGTAACCACTTATTATGTTGCTTTTAAAAGTTATTTTAAAATGCTTGTTGCTCTATTTTTAACTACATTTGATAGTTGCAAATATAAATCTTAACCGTTATGAATAGACGACTGAATCCAGGTTAAATTTCTCATTTCCTTTTTTACCTATATTGACATCTATAAGGACCCCAAGCAAGCATGGATTGAGGTTGTTTTAGGCTTGTATGCTTTTCCCATGAGATACTTTAGTTCAAAAAAAAAAACTTCTTTGTGAGATTTTTGTCAGGCAACTCATTTTATAAGGACAGAAAATGTTTGCCTTACATTAGGGCATTAGAAATATAAGGAAGTGAGTTCCCTAACAAGAGATAGAAGGTGTATTAGTCCATTTTCACACTTCTGTAAAGAAATACCCAGCTGGGCATGGTGGTTCACTCCTGTAATCCCAGCACTTTGGGAGGCCGAGGTGGGTACATCACCTGAGAGGTCAGGAGTTTGAGACCAGCCTGGCCAACATGGTGAAACCGCGTCTCTACTAAAAAAAAAAAAAATGCAAAAATTAGCCAGCTGTGGTGGCAGGCACCTGTAATCCCAGCTACTCGAGAGGCTGAGGCAAGAGAATCACTTGAACCCAGGAGGCAGAAGTTGCAGTGAGCTGAGATCGCGCCATCACACTCCAGCCTGGGGAACATGAGTGAGACTTCATCTCCAAAAAAAAAAAAGAAGAAGAAAAAGTAATACTGAGACTGGGTAATTTATAAAGGAAAGAGGTTTAATGGACTCACAGTTCTGCATGGCTGGGGAGGCCTCAGGAAACTTACAATCATGGTGGAAGGCAAAGGAGAAGCAAGGACCTTCATAGGGCAGCAGGAAAGAGAGAGAGAGCATGAAGGAGGAACTGCCAGCATATAAAACCGTCAGATCTCATGAGAACTTACTATCATGAGAACAGCATGGGGGAAACCACCCAATGATCCAATCATCTCCCTTCAGGCCCCTCCCTCAACACCTGGGGATTATGGGGAGTACAATTCAAGATGAGATTTGAGTAGGGACATAGAGTCAAAACATATCAAAAGGACTATAAGAATTCTATGTTTCTATTTAATATGCCTATTTTATTTGCATAATATGTGGAAGTGCTTGTTAATATATTTTCTTTTCCTACTTTCTACTTAAAGGTAAGGCTGATAAAGCAGGGGTTGAAGCTTGGAGAAGGCCCCTCTCCTTGCTTGTTGTTTGTCTCATGGGTACATCCAGAAATCCCCTTAGAAAACAGACAGAAAGGATTATGTTTGCTGATCAAACCCTTTGAATGAACCTCACACTTTGGACAGAGAAAGAAATCAGATTATGTTAAAACACTTTTAAGCATTGAAAAGATCATGAATGATGAAAGCCCAGTGGTATACCTGTCAGGGTGCATGAGATGTCAGTGGTGTACCTGCATGCTGCTTTCAAGTGACCTTGGACATTTCTTAATACAGTCCTTGCCATCATTGTCATCACTGTCATTATTGTTACCATTGCTATCTTTCCCTGATTACTTGCTGTGCCAAGGACTGCACATGTTGATTTTCACAAATCGTTTCTCTTGGTTCACATAGTTAATGATCCAGCCTGGCTGTGGTTGGAAAGTTTGGAGAGGAAAATAGTTTTGTATAATAACTGTCTTGCACACCTTGGTAGCTTGTTTTCAGCCCCACTTCAATCTTTGAAAAATTAAAATCCATAAGGTTGTGAAGGAAACTAACCTTCAGCAAAATGACAAAGTGAGACAAAGAGGTTTTTCAGTCTTTTTCATTCTTTTCATCTTCCCCTTGGCAGCATTCCCAGCTCCAGGACCATACTTTCTTTGACCTTCCCCCTTCCTCTTTTACTCCTGCTTTCTTTTGGGATTCTGCCCCCTGTTAAGGCTAATTTGAGGCAATTAAATTAGTCTAAGATTGAAATTTTGTAGGCTTTGGCTTGAAGCTTGGATTTCCCACTTAAGAACTGTGTTATCTTGAGCCAATCATTTAAGCTTTCTAAGCCTCAGTTTTCTTATCTATGTTGAAAGTGGCTGTGTGTGAATTAAAAGAAATAATGTATGTTGCTGAAGCTAAAGTGTGATTACGGTCCCACATATTATTTGCATTTTAATGTGGCCTTTAATCGAGAAGTGTCTGAATTGGAGAATTTGAGCTATAGAAGTCTGATGGGGGAAATAGGTTGTGTGTTTGAGGAATAGGTTTGGATGCAGGGCTACCTGCACCCCTAGAGTAATTTATGGTTGAGAGGTCATGTTTGTTGCCTGTTGGCATCTGCCCCATCTTCTTAATTCTCAGATTAGAACAACGGACACTGTAAGCCCAGAAGAAGTTGTTTAGGCCCATATGATGTAATGGAAAGGTGAATGGTCTTGCCCAATATTGCACAGCTCGCTAGCGTCAGAGCTGGGGTGAGAGCCATTTGTCATCACTCCCAGTAGTGGAATTGGCAATGTTTAGTCTGAAGGAAGCTTGTTAAATTCCATTTCCTCTTAAGAGTTCCTAACGGAAGCTTTTAGATACCTAATGCTTACTTTTTTGTGCATCCTCTGGGTGGAATGATTTCACAAGAGCCTTAAAAAGGGATTCATCTGGACCTGACAGTCCCAAAGCTGGTTAGGACTGCACCAGGTGAAGATTAGCATCTCTTGGACTCCAGAGACACTGCCTGAGGTCCCAGATATTCAAGGAATTGGGGAGAGCTCTGTGAATGAATTCAGTGGATTTCTGAAGTTGTAAACTGACTTTCAGCTGAAGACTCTTGTCTGAGGCTTTTAACATTTTTATGTTGAAACACACCAAGCATGTAGTAAAGAATTAAATAAAAGTAGTGAACACTGAACTCACCACAGCTTCTTAAATCTTTCTCTCTTTTTTTGCCATTTAACTTCTTTTTTGTTTGAGATGGACTCTCGCTCTGTCACCCAGGCTGGAGTGCAGTGGTGCGATC
>NW_012119265.1:7185973-7214355 GCF_000951035.1 Colobus angolensis palliatus
AGGATGGTCTCGATCTCCTGACCTCGTGATCCGCCCATCTCGGCCTCCCAAAGTGCTGGGATTACAGGCTTGAGCCACCGCGCCCGGCCTCATATCACTTTTTAAAGAAATAAAATGAAACAGGTACTGAAGTTTTTTGGTTTTTTAAAATCTATGATCCTTGAGTATTCTTTCCCTACAGAAGCCATTGCTCTAAATTTGGTGTTTATAATTATTTTTGCATATTTTATACTTGACTTATGAATCTGCAGACATAAGTACTTATCCATGGGTAGTATAAGTCAGGTTTTGCATGTTTTTAAAATTTATATAAATGGCATCAGACCATATGATTTCCATACCTTGCTTATTTTGTTTAACATTATGTTTTGGAGATTTATCCATTTTGAGACATGTAGCCCATAATATTTTAGTGGCAATAATTTACCTGGTAGGGATATTCAGCTGCTTATTTGCCACTTTTTGGTTGCTCACCTGTCTCACTATCTTCATACTACATTTTAATCTCCTCTCAATCATTTCATTTTGTGACTTCTTCAGAGTTGTGCAGTGAACCACGGTTCACTATTATGACATAAAAATGCAGGTCGCCGCACAGAATCTAAAGGTGTACATGTAGGGTTTTGAATGGTACTAATGTGGCATTCCATTCTAGATGCTGCAAGGGCCACCTCTAAGCTTTGAGTAAGAAATCTGTTTTTGCAATGCTAGATTTCATTTCTTCTTGAGGCATATTGAAAGCAGATCTCAGAGTGACTTTAGGGTTGTATTTTGAAGGAGCATTTATTTTTTAAACAAACTATCATTCCCCACTCCCTGCCTGCCATTCTTGTGTTTCCTTCATCCAGCTTGGGATGAGGCACAGTTAAATCCTGATTGTTGCCCAGGAGTTTTGTGCTGATTTGTCCTTTATTTGCCCCATATTCTTGAAAATCCATTAAAAAAGAGGAATGAAAAGGGATTGTAAAAGGTTAGTGTGGTTATTTCAGGGAGGAATGTTAGAAAAGACTATCTCCCCTCCCTATGACCCCTCAGAACCTCCCTCTTCTCCTCATCCTGCCTGGTTCCCTGGTAGACCCCTCCCTGAGCAGCATGGCCCTGTCTCCACAGGCCCCCTTCTGTCCCTTCTTGTTCTCTTTTCCTGGATCCTTGAGCTCCACTGAAGCCATTCCATCTGGTCATGGGACATCTGTGATTTCAGCCTAACAACATTTTGTGAGGCTGGGATCCTGTGTCCCAGCACTCTTTGGGGAGAGCTATTTCCAGGAAGGCGAGGGCCTGTGGGCAGTGAGGCAGACAGCACAGCTGCAGGGGACAGAGTGGACAAAACTAAACCCTCCCACAGTGAGTGCATGTTATCAATGTAAATGTTGATCTCCTTTTTTAAATCCTCAAGGGACCCCAAGGAGAGGGCTGTGTCTCTGGAAACTTAACTAGGCAAAAATTGGTATTATGGTTGGAAATGAAGCTGGCCAACGCAAGGAGCTTCGAGCTGAGAGGGTCACAGAGAGGTCAAGGGGAAGGGAGGTGGGGGAGTGAAGGGGCTCAGATGAAATATTTCAGGGATTGTAAGCTTTTAAATAAATATTCCCGCCCCTACCCTTGGCTTATCAAGCCATCCTAAGCTTTTGAAGTTCACTAATCTTGCCCCCCTTAAACTCCCTGTGTTCCAGTCGGTAGCGACTGGATCAGCTTTTGACTGTCGCAGTGTCCCAGAAACAAGGCAAATGAATGCTGGGAGGCTTGTTATCATGAGGGCAGTATCTCTGAGGGCCTGGGGCCTGCTGAGAAAGTCAAAGTAAAGGTGAGTGCCCTTCTGACCTCTGGATCGGATCACCTCTCTTGTCTTCTGTCCTAGTGCTTAATTAAGGACTGGGGTGCCCTTGGGGCCCTGACTGGGGTCTCCTAGGTTTCTCTTTCTGGTACAAGCTAATTATTTGTGATATTTCGTTTAAGATGTTCATTGCTTAATTGCAAAATTATCAAAAACCAAAACAGTAATAACCAGGCATGATGAGCTGGAGGTAAAGTGGTCATGGGATTGAAAATGTTTGAGAATAATAGTTTTCAAGTGTTTCCTGCTGGCCACATGGATGCCATAGCCTATCTCAGGACATGGCGAATGATATCAAAGGAGAGTTAAAACTTTCTGAACACTCATCATATGTCTCATACTTTGCTAAACTTCTATATATATTCTCATTTCATTTTTCCTTATCTCTGTTTTATAGATAAGACTGAGGCTTAGAGAGATCCAGTAATTTCATAGCTGATATATGGAAGAATCAAGATGTAAACCCAGATCTGAAAGGATCTGAAGTGTATTATTTTTTGTTTATTTGTTTGTTTGTTTCTGTTACACCACCACAGTGTGGGCCACACATCTGTGTGTGGCATACAGCATACGATATTTTTCAATTTGGTGGCTTGAGGATGCCAACCAATTTAGAAATTGCTTTTCTTATATTAGCGTTCTATACAAAGTCCACAGGGCTTATGATATAAAATTAGGAGGAATCTTTGGGTGTTCTTTTTTTTCCTAGTCAAGCTGACCACTTAAATCATTTGTTCATTCAATATTTATTAGGTGTCTAGTCTGTGCCAGATACAGTGCTAAATGCTGGGGAAACGACGGTAAGCATCAGCAACTATGGACCTGGGCCCGTGGAGCCAGAGTCAAATGTAATCAAATAATTACAACAATGTGGAGTTTCTCTTGGGATAAGTGCTGTGAAAAGAGAGGTACAGGGCGTGAGTGTTCATAGTACGTGGATGTGACTGGTCTGAAAGGTCAGGAAGGCTTCCTGGGAAGCAGTGCAGGAGCAATGTGCACATGCAGAGACTCCGTGACTATTGGAGGTGGATGAAGCCTTCTGGCACTGCCTTTGGCTGCTCAGCAGAGGAGCACCCATCGGGCAGGTAGCGTCCTTGGATTTGGCCTGTTACTTGGGATCACCTCTTTGGCCTCGAGAAAAGATGCTGCAGGTTATGAGAAGTCCAGGCCCTTTTGGGGAGTCAACCAAGCATTTCATAATTCAAGTACAACTTAGCATAGAATGCCCAGGAAGCAGGAGGCTCCCACTCGTCCAGCCTAAAAATGGACCTGAATATCTCCTGTTTGTTGGACGGTGGTTATAACAGGGACTAGCACGGTTTATCTTATAGAAAGTCAGTCCCTAGAATAATCTGTATTTAGGCTTCATGAAGATACGTACAGGGACGTTTCTTCTACACAGAACAGCACTCATAAAGTCCTTGAATCTTAATAATGGAAGGATATTAATGAATGTTAATAGAGAAGGATCATATTTGAGTCCAGCACCTTGTTTGGCAATGAGGAAAATAAAGCTCAGTGGCCAGATTTATGTGGCTAGGCTCATTGATGTATTCACTCTCCTGGGTGCTGTGGCCACTAGAGGTGATTAAACTAGACAAGATGCCTGCCCTCATGGAGCTACATTCTAGGGGGTCTCCAGTTTCCTAGTTCCAATCCAGTTCTCTTTTATGACATAGTCACTTTCCAGACCTTACTCCTCATTGGAAATGAGTTCTCCTTGGGGCAAACAGGCATTCTTTTGATTAATGACCCTCCTAAAATTTGGAGCCCAGAGTTAAAATAACCAAGCAAATGTCTGTGAGAACTTTCTGTGGCTGAACGATGCCAACATTTTCCTAAAGTAACATACAGTTGCTTTTTCAGAAAAGGGAGCATTGTAGCCCCATGACAAAGCCATGCTCTTTGTTGACTCCTAGTATTGGTTACTATGGGCTTTAGATGGGGGATGGTTTAGAAAATATTGCCACGTGTGATGGCTCACGCCTGTAATGGCAGCACTTTGGGAGGTTGAGGTGGAAGGATTGCTTGAGCCCAAGAGTTTGAGGATGCAGTGAGCCATGATCATGCCACTGCACTATAGCCTAGGCAACAGATTCGGACCCTGCCTCAAAAATAATTATTTTTAAATTTATTGCTTTTTTATTGCATCAACATATTAATTTTTAATTACCGTTTTTGTTTATTATTCTTAGGATAAGTCTCCAAGCTGAAGGCTGAAAAATCATCTATTTCTTCTTATCATCATTGAGGCCTAGAATCTTCTTTTCAGATAACTTTTTCATTTCATTATTTCTGTGTTAAATGGGGAATTAGATATTTTTCTCTATAAATAGTTATCCTTGAAAAGTAGTATGTACCTGCTGAGTGATTGTCACCAGTTTTAAATTAATTTGCTGTTTTCAATGGATGACTTTCCTAGTGATGCCACATATATTTTAATAGCTGATGACCCTTTTGTGTCAGAACTAGATACCTGGATATCCCAAATCGATATAATGTTAGCCTGATGATAATAATAATAATAGTTACATAGTGCTTGCTAGGAGTTAGAATCTGCTTCAACCACTTTAATATAACTCATTTTCATTCTCACAATAATTCATGGGAGGATGTATTTTTTTTTTTCATTGTATACATGAAGAGGCTACAATAGAGGTTAAGTATCAGTATGTTGAAACACCACCTTTAGTTTTACAATAACTATGTAATTCCTCACTTTACTCCCAGATCTTCACTAAATATGCTGAACTCATCTCCAGGGTAGTCATTTGTTGTGCAAACTCACATTGATTTTTCAGTCTCTCAAAGTCAGAGCTGATAATGACTTTGGCCACCAACTGGTTCAACTGCCCCCCACCTTGTGACTCTCTTCACCAGACTTTTCAGGGAAATCAAAAGCTTCAGGTAAAAGCCCCGGCATACTCTTCACCCTGCTTGAGTCGCCTTTCATCTAAATCTCTCTAATGATAAGCTCTTAATGAGCTGATCTTCACAATTGAAATTCTGGCTTTGTTTTGCCATATATTGTTGTGTTGGCACTAAGGGAGGTCACTTAGCACATGAAAACACCCCTTACCCCCTTCCAGGCTACAGACTGTGGCCTATTTTATCCAGTGAGGCTGCTGGCTTTTGACACGGAGTGATGGATGGATGGGAGGGATTCTGAGGTCAAAAGTTCTGCTTCCTTGCTGCTCAAAGTGTGGTCTAGGAACCAGGCAGCATGGATGTCATCAGGAAACATGTGAGACATGTGCACGCCCAGGCTCACCCCACACTTACTGAATCAGGATCTGCATTTAACAGCATTGTCATTAACATTTGAGAAGCAGTGTTCCACTCTACAGTCCAGAGAATGAGATTGCTGAAGTCCATTTTAGGATTTTCCCCCTTTTCACTTGTGTTTCTCTCCTGTATTCTCATCCCCAAGTGTCCAGAACAGATCTTGGCTTTTGGTAATTTTTCTCTCATTAATATGCATTGCTATAAGTCTTATGAATAAAAATAAATGTTCCCTTTTGGGTTTCACACCTGTTCTTGCTTCATGAAGTGTAATGTCTCCAGGCAGCTTACATTTAAAAAAAATTCTGAAGTGCTGTGTGTGTTTCACAGTGTGACACTATTTATTTCTCTGAAGTTTTCAAGAAATACTATTCCTGTTTTCTCATGCTTCATATTGGTTGAAAAGAACAGTTTTCTTTTCATAAGCTGACTACCATACAGCTGCTTTTGATGTGAGATTAGAACAAACATTGCCAAGCCAAATTGTTTTGCTTTGAAGTCCTGTAATTGCAGCGTGATTTTGGCTAGATGTATTTCTTATCTACACAAACCGACAGTTAATACTTCATTGGAAGCATTCTACTGTCGTGAAATGTTTGGAGTAGCACTTCACTTATCAAATTATTTATTTATTTTTCAAGTGGAAAGGCATATATTACATCTTCATTATGTTTTTAAGTTCCCAGGATTTAAGTGGGAGCCCTCAGGTTTTGGTTTTAAATTTAATTTTAATTTTAAAAAAGAAAATGATTATACTTATTGCATGGACCAGGCAAAAAGGCACATAGCAAATTATCATAGGCCTGAGGCTGAAAGAGTTTAGGATTTGAGAAACAACCTAGCTGTGGATAAGAATTCTGAAGAAAATCCAAGATGCCTTTTGGAATGTGGTTGTAATTTTTTAATGCAGGCATTTATTAAGCACCTACTGTGTATATCATCCTGGGTTGCTCTGTCTCTGGAGAACATACACCCTAGATCTTCTGGAACAGCCTTAATTTCATTTTTTCATGGCCAGATCACATGTCTGAATTTTTGGTCCAGCACATATGGTTCACAACAGGGGAAGCAAAGAGAGCAGAAGGTGGAGGACCTGCCTCTCAGTGAGGAGTCATGAGGCCTGTGTTTCCTTACTCAGACCAACCTCTTGCTCTATCTGGTAAGTGTAGGAAATGGTTCAGGAAGCGTGCTGGGCTGGGAAAAGATTATGCACATGAAAGAATTTTTAGGGAACCCTACCTCCCAGCACCCCCCACCACCTCCTTCATCTCACCCCACCCCAGAAGAATTTAGTTATCTGCAAAGCTCAATTATAGGCCAAATTAAACCTCCACTGGCCTTTGGACCTGGAGATTTTTCCAAACAAATTGTGCAGTCAGTGAATCAGCCATCAGGCAATAAAGTGCACACGATCAAGTATTTTCATTGGTTTTATACACAAGACTAAGAGCTCAAACTTGCCTGATTTTATAGCTGATTTAGATTAGACAGAACAAGAAGTTTAAGGTAGTATATTAAAAGAAAATTGCAATCATTTTTTAAAACAATGTACTTTCAACTTTTTTTCACATTCATACCCTCCAAATAATCCCTATCTCTTTAATTGGTTTAATCCCAAGTCCCTATAATTGGTTACATACAGCAATAATACTTGCTTTGAATTTATTTTTTTCAGGTTGGTGTAACAGTAATTGTGGTTTTTGCAATTACTTTTAATGGCAAAAACAGCAATTACTTTTCACCAACCGAATATGTTTATTTCTTCTCTGTAGTCTCTAGTGGAGGTGCTAATGAGTTGAACAATAAGGGAGATTCACTTGCTGGTTTCCTAGGCAAGAATCTGCCAGTGAGGCAGTTAACTGGGCCCTGAGTCTCTGCTTTTCCATATATTGTGTGTTGAAAGGCAGACTACATGTGCCCAGTTGGCTTGAAATGTTCAGAACAAGAGGGTCAGGAGCTTCCAGTGCAGACAGTGTCTTCGCTGTCCTTTTGAGACGTTGTTGTTCTACTTCTTTGCAAAGTCATTTGTCATGGGTCTTTCTAGCCCAGACTTGGAGGAACACTGTAGCATCCTTCTCAGAAGGAAATGGGCTCCATCAGCATGGCATGGAGGAAAGGGAGGTGTGCTAAGGAGCCAGACATTGGTGTCCGCGTTGTGGCTTTACTACTTTCTCGCTCTACAACTTTGGGTAAGTCTGTTAAACTCTATGAGCCCCAATTTCCTCATCTGTAAAATGGGCACAATAAAACAGATTTCATGGGCTCACTATATTAAATGGGAGAACATATATCAATGCACCTAGGCGGCTGCAAAGAAAGTACTCAAAGGTTATTAATTAATTAATTATTAGTTTTTGAGACTGGATCTCACTCTGTTGCCCAGGCTAGGGTGCAGTGGTGTGATCAAGGCTCACTGCAGCATTTACTCCTGAGCTCAAGCGATCCTCCCACCTTACCTCCCAAGTAGCTGGGACCATAGGCGCATGGCACCAAGCCTGGCTAATTTTTTAATTGTTTGTAGAGGCGAGGTTTTGCCATGTTGCCCAGGCTGGTTATTTTTTCCCTTTAGAAATGCAGTTAAGCATTTTATATGCTGTGCAGCTGGTACAACCTCCCCACTCCCCACAACCCCCACTCTGCCCTCAGCTCATGCCTCTAACTGTGGTGTATTTCAGGAGGTGTTTCTTGCATGGAAAAGCCTGTAAATCATCCATTGATTCGTTTACTCATTCACTCAGCATATATACGCATCAGGCATTAGGAATACAAAACAAATTAGACAGTCTACTCCTGAGGGACTCTTCAGGGACCCCTCCCCATGTTTATCTAAATTACCCTCTTTTACAAAGGCCTCTTCTACGGTCTCGTATTTCTGGCCTGCCACCTGGAAGCCAGTGCTTGCTTTTATTTTGAGTCCATAGGCTAATTGCACTGACCAGAAGACCATTAAAAAAAACCCCAAAACTCTTAGTTTCTTTTTATTTAAATTAATTTTAATTCACATTATTGCTACTTGTCATCTTTAAAGAGAATTATTGCTTGTGGGGATTAAAATGCATACAATCTAGAAAAAGACACCAGCAGACTCTCATCTGTCTAATATTTAGTGATGCCCCATAGTATTTATAGTTGGTATCACATTGACTAATATGACCTGGCACATAGTAGGCACCTAATATTAACTTGGGTGAGTTATGGTTCTCAGAGGGCAGATAAGATGGCATTTGCTATTCTGCTGCCCTGTAAATGAATATTTGAATTAAAGGCAATTCGAATGAAAGAACTCAAGAGCAGCATCATTTGTAGCCTCTGGTTGAACTGGATATTTTTTTTTCAAGTAGGAAGCTCTAGGGTGATTGTTGGGAGAGTGTGGAACAGGGTAAAAGCACAGGCTTTGGAGTTAGACAAATGTAGTTACACTCTTCAGCTGGGCCACTGATATGAGTGAACAGATCATTAACTGTTAGCTGTTAGTTTGGGCAGGTCACCAGAGCTCTCTGAGCTTCTGTTTCCCCACCTGTAACATGGGCATCATAATAGCACACATCTCTTGACTTGTAGTGAGGAGAAAAAGAGACACTGAACATAAAATGCCAGGTCCGTGGGAGCCATGGGTAAGGGGGTCTGTTCTCGTTAAGTCAGGTGTGGGGACCCAGGAGGTTGGAATTTGGGGTGAATGGCTTTGCCTTTGGAGATTAACATTCCCATTATTATCACATAAATCAAATGGACAGTCTTTGAGGGTTTATGGCCCTTCCATCATCCTAGGGGGCACTGCTTCCTCCAGATGTGGTTCTTAACCCACAGGCCACCTGGAGGGGTTCCCTAGGAGTCATCTATTAACAGGCTCAGGGATGGGGCCAGAAGGGAGGAGGTAGCCATTCCCTGGAGGGGCGGGGGCTGCAAGTCTGGGGCTGCTCCCTGTCCCTGTACCCCACCCCCATACTTTATTTAGCTTTAGTTCAGGGAAGAGGGCACTCAGGCTTTCAGATGTGGCTGTTTCATCTTAGCTGGGTCAGGGGTTAATGGAGATAAGTAGTGTCTTCTTACCAGGAGGCCTCAGGAGAGCCCAGTGTGTTGTTGGGGTTGAGTCAGGATCTTAGAGATTTAACAGACTGATATTCTCCTACCTTGGGAAGAGAGAATGAGGCCCTGGGAGAGAAAACTGCAGCTGGGCCAGGCTGCAAGGAGGGGAAGGCTAGAAGAACATGTCAGTCATTGAATGGCTCAGAGTGAGGCAGGACAGATGCCCACAGGGCAGATCAGAAGTCTGGGAACTGTATATTTTGCTCTACTAAGTTGGCAGCTTCTACACAGCCCCACTTTTAAATAAAGGCAGGCAGCCTCTCTCCCGTGCCATGGTGCCAGGGTAGACTTCTTCACACAGGCTGCCACTGTGATAGCTCGTGGCCTGGCTGCTGCTGTGACCCATGGGCCTCTGCCCGGGAATCACAGCCTGATGTCTGATTCCAAGCTTCCTCTGGCCAGGATCTGTTCTGAAGCGGGCAGCATGTCTGCAAAGTGCATGGGATTTAAGACCTGGAACTTCTCTTCTGAGTTGAAGCAATTGCAACAAGTCAATCCAGATTACTAAAGAAAGCAAAGTATGTATAGGTTAGGAACGTTTTGAAACACCCAGCAAACCCCTCCTCTTCTGAAAAGTCTTCCTTGGTCACCTCACGTAGACATAATAATGTCTCTGTATTGTTAGAGCACTTGGTATCATTTCCTGTCTGTGGCCTGATTGACTGCCCTGCATGCCAAATTCCCTCTCATCTCTGGCCTAATGTCCTAAAAAAACCCCAAACTGTCTCTTTCTCTCCTTCCTCCCTCATATCCTCCTTCCTTCTTTCCTTCCCTCTCTCTTTCTTCCAATGACATGTAGTAGGCAACTATATGCCAGGTACTTTCTAGGTGCTGGAAACAACTGTGGACAAAGTAGGCACAGTCCTTGCTCCTGTGGAGTTGATATTCTAGTAGGCATATTTACTCACCTGTTCCTTTCCCTGGACCACACTCTTTGGGAAGCAGGAGCCACCTCATTTCTCCTTGTGTCTCTTGTAACCCTTGTAGCTTGTGCCTTGCTGGGGGTTTAAAATGCTTGTTGAATGAATACATGCTCCTTGGCAGAAGCATATGTAGAGGCCGCCAATTCAGAAGATCCTGGGACAGGTAAGGAGTGAAACAGGCTGAGTGTCTGGGATACACAAGGGAATGGTAGTGACGTTGACAAATCAGAGAATGTGGGCTCTGGATGACAGCCACTGCTGTCATTTCAGTTGGATGTGGCCATCTGGGAATGTGAGCCCTGTTTGCCAAATGTGCTGATTTTGCAAGAGAGGCCAGAAATGAAAATTTTAATGTGAAATCTCATTTTTAAATGTTGGAATTTAATGCAAAAACCCAAGAAAATATGTCTGTGGGCCAAATGAAGAGCATGGGCTCCCAGAGAGCATTCATGTTGGTAGGTGGGGATTTGCCACTTTGGGTGTTTGTGAAGAGTTGGAATACCATGTCCCTGGCCACCACACTAGAAATCTGTGCTAACTCACAGATTCCTCCTTCTCCCATCCCCTAGAGTCTGGCTTCCTCTCATTGCAGAGACAGGCTTGTCACTTGCCTGTCCTTTTAGTTCCTCCTGTATTAGTCCATTTTCATGCTGTGGATAAAGACATACCCAAGACTGGGCCATTTACAGAAGAAAGAGGTTTAACTGGATTTACAGTTCCACATGGCTGGGGAAGCCTCACAATCATAGTGGAAGGCAAGGAGGGGCAAGTCACGCCCTACATGGATGGCAGCAGAAAATGAGAGAGCTTGTGCAGGAAAACTCCCCCTTATAATACCTTCAGATCGCGTGAGACTCATTCACTATCACAAGAACAGCACAGGAAAGACCTGCCCCCACGATTCAATTACCTTTCACTGGGTCCCTCCCACAACATTGGGAATTCAAGATGAGATTTGGGTGGGGACACAGTCAAACCATATCAGTGCCACTGAACAGTCAGATGTAGCTGTGAGGAAAGGAAATCCCTAGAAAAGTAAAGCAGGGCAGTGACAAGCCCAGGCCTGGCGGTGTTGTGCTGTGGCTACTGCATTTATTTAGAAGAGAGACAGCCCCAGGTTTGAATCTTGATACCACCAGCTAATGGACATATTACTTCTTTAACTTCTCTGGCCGTGGTTTCCTTGTCTGCAAAATGATCATAATATCTGCTTTGCAGGATGGTGATAAGAATTAAATGGTATATGTAGGTTATGAATTATATATAAAAGATTAAATATTAAGACATATATAATTTCCTTATTGGGTATTCAAGGAAGCTCTGGAGAGCTACTTAGCCCCTGAGGATCATGACCTAGACAGAGCTGACCTTGGATTTATTTTGGGATTTGAGGGATGGTAATGGGGTGGTAGGGATTAACAAGGAATTGAGGGGCTTGGGTGGGGGGCAAAATTGGGAGATAAATTACAACCCACAATTTGGGCTAGTTTCACACCTAGTGATGCCCTGGAATGTTATCAGCATCTTTATTTTCAATCAGTGATCAGAACATTGCTGGGAAAATGGAGGTATAATACAAAAGTGATGTTCTTTCTATCTCTTTCAGTTGTGGCCAGCTTGCTTTGTGTTTCAGACAGGCTGCACAGTTCATGCAGGATGACAAGGAGGCTGCTGGGGTTTGGGAGTGGTGTGTTCTGGGAAGTTGGAGGTCTCTTGTGTGTATTTCTGGGGTGCATATTGGAACATGAGGAGACCACAATTTTGTGTAAGTTGTGTTGTGGAGCAAAGATTTGAAATGCGTGGAAGACACACTAGATGGGTGATACTTCACCACATCTACACTTATCCTGGAGTGTGTGTGTGTGTGTGTGTGTGGTTTTCTAAAGATGCTGCTGAACTGAGATACTTCTGAGAGAGCCAAAGTACTACATGGACTAAGGGAATAGGACCTTGATGTCACAAGTATTTCTCTGGAGCCTGCCACATCATTGCTGTCAGGGTTTAGGGTTTCTGGTTCTCTAAACTCTGACAGAGAGATAAACCTCACTGAGCTTGTGCTAATGAGGATTTACCCTACTAGCTTCTAATGTGGATACAAAATAGTGAAGGTGAAAAGTGGTACGTGTTTCCCAGATTGAAGGGTAGGTAATTTCTGTCTCAGCACTGAAGACTTGGAGTCAGATGTAGAAAGTTCTTCCGCTTTCTGTGAGTCTCTAGGAAGATTACTTGACCTGCTGCACGCCAGTTTTCTCATCAGTAAACTGGAGATGCCACTACCCATTCTACAGGCTCTGGCAAGCATTGCATTAAATGACAGATGGGAAAGTGCTTTCTAGCTGGTCGCCGCCTAGAAAGGCGGTTGCAGATGGTCACCTGTATCTTGAGAAGACACAGGCACTTTGTATGTATTATTCAGGTGTGTATTTAAAGCCAAGGCTGATCCCAATAAGGTACAGTAATGTATAAGATTGATACTTTCACAGACTGAAGAAAAAATTTCCACTTTAATCCCAAACCCCAGACCTACCCTCTCCCTTGAAAAAGCTTAGAAATTATGTCCCTAGAGCTGGGCACTGAGAAGGATGGAAGATGTGCTCAGCTAAGAGGACCTAAATCCTGATTAGCTGCAGAGAAAATGACCAGCTCCGCAGCTTCTGGGGCACATTTGAGGGGCATCTCTCCAGGAGGACATGGCACCAAGCATCACTTGATTTACTGATCTTCCCACTTCCACCCCTGCCTGGAGTTCCCATGGCTGCCGTGAACTGGGAAGTGGAAATGCAGCAATTGGGCTGTGAGAGCCTCCTGGGTCTCCTACTGGTGACTTCCTCCTGTAAATCAACCACAGACAGCTGCATCCACTCGCACCATGAGATAGAAAAATAGACCCTGTTGCTAGACAGCAACACAGGCTCCACAAACACCATGGGGTCAGAGGGCAAGGGGTCTTAAGCCAGGCACTAGCCAAGCAGGCCCGGCAGCCCCGTGGATCCATTTGTTTATTTTCACAGTGGCATTGCCTGTCTGTGCTACACGAAGGAGGGAGACTCCCTTGCCCCTCTCTCTGCATGTGTAGGCCACTTGCTGCTCACCACCGGAAAGGCCTGCTGACCTGCTGGCTAGTTTATTTATTTTGGTTGCGCATAGACTGTCTGCTAGGTTTAAATTTCCAAGCTGATGGGGAAGTCATCAAGTCTAGTGCAGAGTATTTAGCGATTGAATTTTATCTGGTCCATTGAATATCTGATTGAACAAGAAAGGGACTCACAACCTCCCCTCCTTCAGCACGTCCCTCCAGGGCCTTCCGTTCAAATCAGCATCTGACCCACCGAGAGAGACAGGCTTATGATGGCTGTGAGTTTGAGCTCTCCTTCTTCCTTTGACTTGAATCAATCTCTTTGAAAATAACTTTTCCAACATTTTATCATGGCAATTTCAAAACACGTTGAAGCGGAGCGATTTTTACAGTGAACCCTGTAAACTCATCTAGATTCTACCATTAACATAACACTACACTTGCTTTATCACAGATCTATCCATCAAGTCATCTTATTTTTGACACATTTCAAAGTAAATTGTAGACATATGTATGCTTCCCCTAATTACCTCATCAGGTATACCAGTAACTAGAGTTCAATATTTGTTTGTAGTTTTTTCTTTTGATATAAAACTAACATACAAAAAATGCAAATATTTTTGACATGTGTTCCCTGAGTTTACAAATGCATACATCTGTGTAACCCAAACCCCTATCAAGAAATAAAACATTGGCATCACCCAAAAAGTTCCCTCATGTCCCTGCCTAGTGAATATCCATCTCTACTTCTTTAGAAATAGAGATGATTTTCCTCCATAGATCAGGTTTGCCTGTCCTAGAGTTTCACATAAATAGGATCACACATTGTGCCCTCTTTGGATAAGGTCTCTTTCCCTCAGCCTGATGCTTTTGAGGTTCATCCCTGAAGTTTTCTGTATCAATAGTTTGTTCCTTCTGAATAGTATTCCACCGTACAGACGTTCCACAGTACATTCATCCAGTCTTCCATTTCTGGACCTGTACTGTTTCTAGTTGTTGGCTCTTATAAAAAAAAAGTTGCTGTGAATATTCTTGTTCAAGTCATGTTACGGACATATGTTTTCATTTCTTTTGTATACATGACTGGATTTGGAATTGCTAACTTGCAGAGTATTATAAAATTAAGTCTACACAGACATTTTTTGTTAGACTTTTTGTTACAAAGTGATTTGAACATTTTACATTTCACCAACAAATGTATGGAGGTTCTGGTTGTTCCATATCTTTATCAACATTTGGTGTAGTCAGTCTTTTTAGTTTTAACTATTCTGGGTTGATGTATAGTGGTATCTCCTTAGGGCTTTAATAAAGCTTTATCTTTGATAATTGTTTATATATGTTTTCTTTTGTCTTAAATAATATAATAATAACATATAATATTTCTGACTTGGCTTCAGGTTTTAATTTTCATTTTATAGCAGTAGGTTGGAGCCTATGGATACTTACCTTAAATGTTCCTGAGGTTGAGTTAAATATTTATTTTTTGAAATTATTATGATCACTGCCCATTATTACTAGGCTAGTACTGGAATTTCGATTATAACACTTTTCTGGGGGGGAGTATATTTTAGGAAGTGAACGAAGGATGTGTTTTCAGGAATAGAGTTCGATAAAAATAGACTCTTGAGGATGTAGTCTTTGAGTGAATGAAGCCAGCAAGCGTATCAATTTCTAGGATTGTTGGCATAGCACGTTTTGCAGCAGCACTTGGAATACCATTGACTTAGCTCTTGGAGATTTCTTTCTATTCTGAAACAGTCATAATAGGACTTTAATCCTACTTGTGGGGCTCCTCGGCTTCCCTAGTCTGTCCTGATTTCTCTCCTTTCTTGCTGCTGAGTGGGCTGCCCCTTAAATAGGACCTTTTCTTCCTCTGTATGCACCGCCTCTGCTCAAATCCCAGTCTCTTGGCTTCAAGTCTCATATCTATGTAAATTTATCACTGCAGCTCTGCCCTTTCTTCTGAAAGGAGAAACACCTCATCAGAGCGATCTTTTAAAGGCACAAGTCTGTTTATGATTGTTTTATAATCCCCCTCACCTATAAGAGAAAGCTCATAGTAGCTAACGACATTTTTGGATTCCACTCTGAGCCCAGTTCTGCCTTAACCACTTTTTAAATATTGTCTCGTTTAATTTCCGCAGCAATATCTATGAGGTAGGTTGTAGCTTTAGACTCATGTTTAAATGAGGAAACTGAGCCTCAGAGAGGTTTCGCAATTCACCTACGGTCACATAGGTGGTAAACTGTGAAATTAGTATTCAAACCCAGGCAGTCTGACAGCAGAATCCACACTTTTAGGTTATATATTGCCCCTTAGTAACATACCCCCATCCTGTTTTCCCAGCTTCAATCCTGACACTTTCTATCTCCTGCTTACCTTACTCTGGGCTTTAGTCACAGATTTGCTGTAACTTGAAACAAGTCAGGCTCTTTCCTACCTTCTGGGCTTGACAAATGCTGCTGCATCTGTCGGAACACTTGGCCTGCTCTCCACCTTTCCCATCAGTTGGACTCATCCCTCCAGAAAGAGTCCAAGCCTCACTGCTCCTGGGGAAGCATCTAGGTCAAATGCTGTTCCTTGCTCCTTCTTCGGGTTTTCTACAGCAAGTGTTGTTCTGGTGTTTTGACCTGCAAGTTACGTGAGGTGGGACTTTGTTTTACTCATTTTGTACTCTAGAAGTTAGCCAGTGCCTAGAAAATCATGGTTACTCCATCTCTTAGGTAGGGTTCCCTGGGAACCAGACATTGAGAAGTGTTTTGGGAACAGTACCTGGGCGGAAGTGAGGTTAGCAGAACTACGCAGAGGGACAAGTGGAACTGAAGTGCAGAGGGACAAGTGGAACTGAAGTGTAGTAACCTGGGGAGCCTCTGTGGATCCATGAGGAGCTCTGGAGGTGGGAGAGACTGTCATTTGGACTTGTTCCTCATTGAGGTGAGGTGTCAGGCCTTTATGGTCCAGCATCTACCAGTCATTAGATGTGGGCTGCTCCAGGGAAGGGCCATAATCTTAGGTGGCACTAGAGCAATTCTGGGAGAAGAACTTAGCTTTGAGCCTGCAGCATGCAAGGCCCTTTGGACAGCTCAGGGGTGAGTGCCTCGGTTCTGAAGGGAAACTGGGTAGCACACCACTGCATGTACTACCCTCAGCAGATATGGACTGAAGGAATGAATCCAGGAAAGGAGCCTGTCTGAGGCAATTGCATTAAATATAGTGTTTAGTGTTTGCTGCATATGGTGGTCTTTAAAAATTTAGAGGAAAGGCTTGGCGTGGTGGTTCACACCTGTAATCCCAGCACTTTGGGAGGCCGAGGTGGGCCGATCACGAGGTCAGAAGATCGAGACCATCCTGGCTAACACAGTGAAACCCCGTCTCTACTAAAAGTACAAAAAAATTAGCCAGGTGTGGTGGCGGGTGCCTGTAGTCCCAGCTACTCGGGGGCTGAGGCAGGAGAATGGCGTGAACCTGGGAGGCGGAGCTTGCAGTGAGCCAAGATCACGCCACTATAATCCAGCCTGGGCAACAGAGTGAGACTCCCTCTCAAAAAAAAAAAGGAAAGAAAAAAAAAAATATATATATATATGAAAAATTTTTAGAGAATTTGAAAATGGATTATTAGAAGAGCATTAACTGACCACATCTGTGTTCAGAAAATAGCTATTTGATCTTACCAGAATAGAAAAGTCCCTCATATGCTAAACATTGCATATCAATACATTTGACATTCTTGGATGAGGGAGGTGTTGTCTCTAAACTAAAAAAGGCTTTCATTTTGATTTGTAGTCTGAGAAGCATGCTATGTGGTAACGAGTGTATGCTAAGCATGTTTAATAGTCATCACTAGATCCTGAGACCATGAATGTCATGTTAGTGCCTCCCTTTTCTTTTCTAACTGAGGTCACTTAGGATTAAATGGGCCTCTTCCAGCTTTGTCTGCAGACTTCCTTTGTCAAGTAGATCCAGTGCCATAAGGCCCCAGTGTGCTAGTTAGGTTCAGCTTTATGCCATAGAGTTTGTAAGGCAGTCGTGTCCCCCTCCCTATTTCTGTTGTTTTGTTGATTTAATCTTAGGTTGTGGTTTGGTTTATAGCTTTTTTAAGGTATATTGAATTTGCCTCCTAGCTCAACTCTCCCAGAAGGAGGCAGAAGTAGCCTTTTGAGTTAAGACTCTGGCCCGGGAAGCCAAGGAACCTTTGACCCCTAGTCGCCCTGTGGAATCTGAGCTACCTCTAGAGAGGCTCACAATGACTGAGCCGGTTAATGGACTTTGTGGAGTACCTCAAATTGTGGTCATTTAGTACATTATTATGGAATTGTTTATTGGTCTGTATAAACACACACACCACTTATCACTCTAATGTAACAAGTGCTTTCCAGGCTGCCAGCTGGAGGTACTGTAGGGTCTCCAAAATAGTCACAAAATAGTCTTTTTCAGGCGTGGCTGTCTTCACAAAGAACTGCAGAAACCTCAGCCTTCTTTAAATGTTTCCTTTGGGTTCAAGGCAGGGGAAGTTTGGGAGAGCAGTGCTGGTATCTTGCAAACTGATGTCTTTCTTCACATTTTACATAGTGAGCTGACCATTGAAGATGCCACTGATAGAACACCCACCCATGATAGCACAATGGATGTTCTTATTTGTCTTTTTCATCTTGGGGGAGGGGAGTTCTTAATATTTCATACTAATGGCCTCATTCTTTTTTTGTTTAGTCAACAAACACTTAAGTTGAGTGCTTATTATATACTGAGTACTGTTTTATGTACCATGGGTATAGCTATTAAAAAAACAGATCAAGTCCCTGCTCATGGTGTCTGTAAGCTAGTGAGAGGAAAGAGATGTCCTATGAACAAATCAGTACAAATTAGATGCTGGTATGTGCTACAACAGAGAGTAAAGCAAGAAAAGGGATACAGCGCAATAGTGGGGGTAGGCGCTATTTGATATAGATAAAGTGATATTTAGGTAGTGGTCTCAAGGAGGTGAGGGAGTGAGCCAGGAGGATATTTGAAGAAAGAGTGTTGCAGGCCAGGGAAGGACTTTGGATTTTACTGTGAGACAGGAAGCACCAAAAGGGTCTGAGCAGATAAATGACATGATCTGACTTTTTACATTTTTTTCAGACAGAGTCTTGCTCTGTCACCCAGGCTGGAGTGCAGTGGTGCAATCTCAGCTCACTGTAGCCTCCACCTCCTGGGTTCAAGCAAATCTCCTACCTTAGCCTCTGGAGTAGCTGGAATTACGGATGCACGCCACCATGCCTGGCTAATTTTTGTATTTTAGTAGAGACAGGGTTTCACCATGTTGGCCAGACTGGTCTTGGACCCCTGACCTCAAGTGATCCGCCTCCCTTGGCCTCCTAAAGTGCTGGGATTAGGAGCCACTGTGCTCCTAATTATAATTGAACAATGTCACTCTGCTGTGTGCATAGACTGTAGAGGGTGGGGCAAGTATAGAAGGGAGACCAGTTAGGAGGCCAGTGCAGTTGTCAAGGGGAAGGAGGATGATAGCTTGTAATAGGATGCTAATGGGGGATGTGCTAAGAAGTGGTCAAATTCTGAACCTATTTAGAAGAAAGTTAATGGAATTTGGTGATGAGTTAAATGCGAATGTGAGAGAAAGTGAGGACGACTCCAATGATTTTGGCTTTAGCAACTGGTTAAATGGAAAAGCCATTTAGTGTCCTGGGGACAAATGAAGGAGGATCAGATTTGAGTAGAAAAATAAGAGTTCTATTTTGACATATAAGGTGCTGAGTAAGTGGTTGAAAATATGAACTTGGCATTTAGATATTGGGATTGCAGAAATAAATTTAGGAGTGTTCAGTATATAGATAATATTTCAAGCCAGATTACTAAATGCAATCACCCAGAGAGTGAGTGTAGATAGAGAAGATATGAGTTCTAAGGATGAGGTCTGAAGCTCTCCAATATTTAGAGGCCAGAAGAGACTGAGAAAGAGTGACCACTGTGGTCTTCTTGGAAATAAGAAAGTGTTTTAATAAAAAAAAAAAGGATCAGTTAGGTCAAATGTTTCTGATAAGTTCAGTTAGGCAAAGCCTTAGAAATGAACATTGGTTTGCGAGGCCGAGATGGGCGGATCACAAGGTCAGGAGATCAAGACCATCCTGGCTAACAAGGTGAAACCCCGTCTCTACTAAAAAATACAAAAAACTAGCCAGGCGAGGTGGCGGGCACCTGTAGTCCCAGCTACTCGGGAGGCTAAGGCAGGAAAATAGTGTAAACCCGGGAGGCCGAGCTTGCAGTGAGCTGAGATCCGGCCACTGCACTCCAGCCTGGGCGACAGAGCAAGGCTCCGTCTCAGAAAAAAAAAAAAAAGAGAAATGAGCGTTGGTTTTGGCAATAGAAATTCATTGGAGACCTTGTCATAAGCAATCTAGGTGGTGTGTGGGATTGAAAGCTAAATTGGAGCGAGTTCAAGAAATAATTGAAGGGAGTAGAAATAACAAACTTGTGCAAGTCTTTGTGGTAGTTTTGCTGTAAAAAGGAACTGAGAGGTGGAGCTGGAAGGGAATGTGGGGTCAAGGGAAGCTTTTAAAGAAAAAGATGTGGGGTATAACTGAGTGTTCATATGGTAGTGGAAATGATCAGGTAGAGCAGAAATAATGGCTTAAGTAGGAAGAAGATGATATAACTGTAGAAGTTATGTCCTTTGAGTAGAGGAGAGGGAGCAGGATTCTGTGCCTAAGTGGAAGCTTTGGCATTTGCCAGGACGTGGGTAGCTTAGTGCAGCAAGAGAGAAGGTAGTCCACGGGCACAGATACAGATAAGGAGGTTCACCAAGTGGTGGGTGTAGGTGCAAGTCCTCTTTTGATTGCTTCTATTATCTTGATGAACTGAGAAACAAAGTCAGAGGCTAAGAATGAGGATGGGGAGTGCTGGAGATGTGAAAAGAGGTGAAAAGGAATGAAATAGTTGTTTAGAAAAGTGGCAGAATAAATCAACAATGGAAATGGAGCATGATGCACAGCCAACGCCTCACTTGAGAACTTGTGAAGAGACCTGTCCCTGAGGTTGTGCCTGTTTCCCCAGCCGTGTGCAGTTACCTGGGTCGACAAGTAGAGTAGGGGAGACATTGTGGTTTTGTTAGGTGATGGCAGGATGAGTGGGTAACTGACTGCCTGTGGACAGTCAGTTTGAATGGAAATGGAAAATAAATGGGAAAATATATCGCACTACTAGAAGTTGTTTGTCTACATTATGCCAGAGAGCACACCCTCTTGAAATCTCTGAAATTTGTCCAAAGTGAATGGGACAGAAATATAATTCTCATGTCACCCAAAAACAATCCCCTGTGCCACTGGATATCATACTCCTGCCATGGGCGTGTGCCCCAACCTTCGATCCCATCTGTACACAGGGGGTATGAGCCCAGAGAAGGTGTGATCGTAGGATAGTCCTTATTTCCCACTGGCTGAAGGGATGTCTTACCATCATCCTCATGCTTCCCTTAGCATCCAGTCATTGTCTTTTCCCAGCACAGTGAAGACCTTGGTTCCTCAAGTCACAGGAGCTCTTTGATGGTGCCTACAACATTCCTTCCTCCCTATACACAGAGTCTGAATGCCAAGACTTCTGTCATCACATTGTCCCATTAATTTATTTTCTCAGTGTGTGTAGATCCTATCATTTCCAGGAAACCTGAAGAATAAATAAGTGAATATTTATTTATATTGTTGCAATAGAGGTCCACTCTTGCATTTATTTAGCAACAGACTTAGGAGTGACCAAAAAAACTCTTCTTTTCATTTGAAAGTCTTTTGAAAATGTTTGTCCCAAATGAGATTTCATGTTTAAAGCATCAATGATATCCTTGTTCTATGAACTGAGCGTCAGGGATCCATCACTTGAAAATGATCGTTCTGTCATTCTGAGGTTTATCACATATTTTTCTCCCAAATTTACCGGAGTTTTCCATTAAACAATGATGATCTTACAAAAATGTTCTTTCTCATTTATAATGTCTTGACACACAGCATCCAATAGGCAGTAATGTAAAATTGAAATCACAGAAACAAGCCTTCCGTTATTGTCTGGGGGTTAAAAATCCAAAATAATGAAAAGCGCCATGCATATTTTTCCAATTGTCCTTCAATGTTTTTCTTACTGTGTGCCCCAAGCAGCTAAACTTTTGTACGCATGATTTCTTATATGGCTTAGAATTATACATTTTCTTACCAAGTCAGATGTTTCTTGCATTTTCACTATGCAAGCTTTCTTTTCTGAAACCCATCCCTCTTCCAAGTGTTAGAAATGGGGCCAAGCTGCCTGCAGAGTGGAGACCAGCCCTGCTACATCAATCACTGCAGCTTGACTCACATAAGCCAGACCTTGCCTTCCGTCCCCCATGGCTACTCCTCCACAGAGAGCTCTCTTTAGAATGACCATGACTTCTGTGACTTGACTTGGTTGAGGGCTGAAATACAGACCACTGCCAGAGCCTCTGCTGACGTCAGAGGAGCAATGGGAAAAGGAAGAGAGGGAGTGAAGGATGATCTTGAAATGGTCATGTCCCAGGCAGTGGGAAAAGAAGACATCCCAGAGGTGTTGCCTTTAGCCCCAGGAGCCTGGACCTCTCTGCCTTGTAGGGCGTGGCAGTTCAGCTCTTGGCCAAGCTTTGAAACTAGGGGAACAAGATTTGCAGAGGCCAGAGAAAAAGGGCTGCCCTGGAGCAAAGATGGTCTTGAATTCTTTCTTCCCACACTTATTATTCACTGCAAATTCACCTCCTGAGCAGTTGATGTTGAAAGGGAATTATGAGAAGACAATAGTCCATTTAACAAAGCAGATGTTTCCAGCTCCTGTTTTCACCTCCTTCACATCCTGTCATCACTCCTGGAAGTGCAGAGTTTTCACAGATTGGAAAGGAATTGTCTGGGAGAAAGGCCTATCCCTGCATGTATTGAGCACGAGTAGGGGGAGGCCTAGCATGTGAGTGCGGGTGAGGATGAGGAGTGCCGACAGGAAGGGCATGCAGGGGACAGTGCAGCACCTATACAAATCTCATCAATGGTTTTCCATTGTACTTAATGCACAGCCTAACCTTTCTACCACAGCTGCATTCCTAGGCTTGCTCAGCTCTTTCCTGCTTGAGGTCCTTACAAATGCTCTTTCTAGCAAGAGCCCTCCCATGATTTCCATAGCACCTGCAATACTAGCTAACACCCATCATGTGCTTACTAGGCACTAACCAGTATGCTAAATACTATATACCACTGCAGTGATGCCATTTAATTCTCACAGCTGCAAAGTAGAACTTATTACCTCCAGTTTAGAGATGAAGAAACAAAGGCACAGAAAGGTTAAGGAAATTGTCAAAGTTTCACAGCTAATGAGTGGCTGAATTAGGGTTTGATTCTAGGTCTGTCTGACTTCAGACCTAGACCTTCTGTTTTATTTTACCTTTAAAAAAACCCATTTAATCCTGTTTTATTCCACTAGATCTAAGTTCTGTGACAGCGGGTGCTATGTCTCTTTTATGTAATACTTTCCCCCTGGTAACTAGTAGAATACTGACATATAGTGCATATTTATTAAAATAATGAATAAAAAATGAATTAAAGAGTAGGTTAAGGTCACAGATGCTTCACTGTGGACATGCTGATGTTTTATTATAGTTCTCATTCTCAGGGAGCATAATCCTCAGCCCCTGACATTCCTCCACTTTCAAGTGTTTGAGTAGTAATTTGGAAGATAGATTTGGGAAAAGATCCTGAGATCTGTACCTACATATCCAACTATCAACTTGACATGACCACTTGGATGCCTAATAGGTTTTGCAGTTTTAATGTCTTACGTCTTCCTTCCTCATTCTTCACATTAGTCAATGGCTGTGTCCCCCACCCACTTGCCAAATTGCAGAACCCTGAGAGCCAATTCTCGATGCCTTCCTTTCCTTTATTCCTCACTTCCAATCCAATTGCATGTCCTGATGTTCATCCTCAGACTGTGCATGTCTCCCACCACTATCCTAGTCCAAGACAACATCATTTCTTATCTGGACCATTACAATAGCCTTCTTATCTAGAGGATCCCTAGTTTGGAGCATTGTTTCTGGATCTTTATGGATTCTCAGTGAATCCACAAAGATCCTCATGAATTCCTATGAGAGGAAAAAGAGATGTTTTGTCAGGAAAGCATCACCAGTCAGGGCCATGCACAGCACAGGAGATGGAGTTGGTTCATTTGAGCATAATATTGGGCAATGTAGGCTGGATAAAGTGGTTGGCAGGATTCGGTGATTAGACCATCCCTCTACTTGGCAAAGGGAGGTCATGGCTGAGCTTCAGGCTCTGAGATAGCTGTGGGTGTGGCCTCTCTTCCTTTCCCACCATCTCTGTGCATCTCTTCTCTGCTGGAGTCTCTTTGGAGAATCCAGAGGCCCCCGAGCTGGCTGCAGAGTCTTTCCTACTTCTCTCCTCTCTTTCCTCCTGTTCTTATCTCAGCCCACTTGCATCTTTCCCAAGGCATGCAGGTAGACAAAGCCTCAAGAAGAGCTCCTAACAGAGTTGGGAGGCACCTGGGAATATCCTCATTAGCTTTTCTCAAATACCCAGGTATTATGAAGCTATACTGATTGCTCTAAAATCTCCTAGACCACCTTGAGAATTCAGAGGCTTGGGTAGATACGTAGGTTGGTGGGGAAGTCTGAACTGACTTGTTTATTCTCCTTCTTTCCTGGCATGGCTCAGGCTTGAGACTGGAGACAACTCTAGTCTCATGAAGAGTATAGAGTTTCTGGAGGGGAGCTCAGTGGTCTGTCTATTCCTTAATGAACAATTCTGCCCCTTATGCAAATACCACACCTCCCTTCCACCCCCCACTCTCCACAACACTGACACTTCTAGAACCTTGGTAAAGCCTGAACCAGAGAGGAGTAAAAATCTGTATTTTCAATACCATATAGACAGTAAGGACCAAAGAGCATGAGATGGGGGCCAAGGGAAGAAGAGTTCATAAGTAGAAAATAAGATTCAGAGGAAACGAAGATGCTTGTGGGAGAACGAGCATAAGGCAAACTTTGCATGTTTAGTGATTTTTAAAAATGGTTGCACAGGAAGAGAGGATTATTTCTTTCACATTGGAGTGTAAGTTTCTTGAAGATGAGGGTCACATTTTGGTCATTTTGTGTCCTTCCCACCACCCCAGGGCCTTGTATAAACTTATCAAATAGTAGTTGCATTTATACAGAGCCTCAAAATAATTGACACAGACTCCATGTGAAACATTCTAGGCGCATCTCCATCCTAGCTCACCATCTGGGCTTCTGGGAGGATGGGAAATCATTTCTGTGTCAGAGTGACTCCAAGATTGTTCAGAACTGGCATACAGAGGATTATCAGAGAGAGAAATTTTGCAGTCTCCTGGGGGCTTCTTTGAAGAAGGTGTTTATAACACATTTTGCTGACTGCTTCCATAAATCCCAAGAGCACTGATAATTTTTCATCAGAAAACAAGAAGTGAAAATGAAGCAATTTGGCTGTGAGAACATCCTTGAATTTCTACTGGTCGCTTCTAATTGTAATTTGGCTATAACTACATTTTTATCCTTTGCATTAGAGTATGAGGAAAAACACACCCTTAAGCTTTAGAACAGAACAATGTCTAAAAACATCCTCAAGTTCAGAGGGCAAGGAGAATTCTCGGAAACAATCTTGGCCAGGACTCTTGAGAACACAGGGAGGAAACTTTTCATTCCCTAAGAACCATGGCCTTTGTAGTGCAAATACTGGTTTTGTGGAGGCATTTGGTCTGTCACTAATTAGAAACTAGTGGTCTTTAAGTGTGGGGCGCCAGTGTTCAGATTCAAGGGCTTGAAGTTTGGAATGAGGCCAGCTTTCAAACTTTTTTTTTTTTTTCTATTCTCTAATAACTTAAAACAAAAACAAAAACAAACTTCGAAATCATGAGACCAATAAGAGCAAGGAATTGAAATAATAACAGCTAACATTTATTGAGTGCTTTCTAGGTGCCAAGAGCTATTTTATGTGCATTAAATCACTTAATCTTAACAACAATCCTATGCTAAGAGACGAGAAAACCTAGAACGAGAAGTGAAATAAGCCACCAAGGTCACACAGCATAGCCACATTAGTCTGATGCCAAAGTTGAGTTCCTACCCAAGTGGTACCACTTAGAGTTTGTGCTTAACTAAGTAAAAAGGTGAAATAACTAGGACCAGAGGCTCCATATATTGTGCTGAGCTCTGATACCTAGTCTCTGACAAAGAACCCAGTAAGAAAAAGTAAAAAGGACTGAAACAGAAAAGTCCATCCTGTGTTTTCTGCAAGTCCACGGCCAGGCTGATGGAGCCAGTTTTGAGGCAGCTTAAGATTTTCCCTTTCCATGGCCAGATCTGTTTTAAATTGAATCTTCCAGCTGGTCCTGATTTGCAGATTGGTGCTCAGCTTTCCAAACAAGTCTTGCACTGGCATCTCAGAATTCCATTCCAGCTAATACATGTTCGGTTGTGCCACAATTCCGATGGTTGGGGTATATGTTCCCCCACCTCTTTTTTTTTTCTTAAAAGTGGAGCATAACAGTTCATTCTTATTGTCACGTTTTGTAATATTTTCACATGCAATTTTCTCCTTCAGTTCCTTGCTCCCTACAAAAGAGGTAATGGGTAGATTATTGTATTATATTTATAATTGAAAACAGCTGACTTCATGGATTTTTTTACATTTTACCTAGTTTTCCAGCTGTGTCTGACTTTGGCTTGTCATGTGAGGTGGGGGGAGATGGTTTAGTGGAGAAGGGGATGGTGCCAAATCATTGCTTGTGTAGCCAACATCAATAGTAAACTAGCTCTAGAGAGGAAAGGGCAGGATTCTTTTAGCAAAAAACTCTATGAGCCAAGGAGGGTTTCTGGAGAGCAGCTCAGAAATATAAAAAGGGGAGAGAGAAAAGGTGTGAGCGAGTGAGTGAATGTGTGGGTTATGATACCAAAGCCGCCATTTTGTTGAGTGCTTATTATAAGCCAGGCACTGTGCTAAGTACTTTATATGAATTATTTCATTTAATCCTCACGACGACCCCATTTTTCAGATGAGACAACTGAAACCAGGAAGCTAGGATGTACGCATGAGACTTGCTGAGGTCAGAGCCCAGGCTGTAACCTCTCATTCTACTCTCCCTCCCACTGGGCTTTCCCGCAGGTGTGATGTTCTAGCTGGAGAGCCATTCAAAGGCCCCGTTAGAGGACACCGCAGCCTTGTTCCACCTCTGCGGTTTCCTGGAATTCCCCGTGGGAAGGCAAATGCCATTTGTAATGAAGACCCCTCCTGCAGTCTGTTCAAAGCTCTTATTGTCGACTCTGTATTCTTCCTGTCCCCATCACTATTTTTTTTTCTTCAATTTTGACTTTAGGTTCAGGAGGTACATGTTTGCCTTGGTTTACATGGGTTAATTATGTGTCGCTGGGGTTTGGGGTGTGAATGATCCCTCTCACAGGTAGTGAGCATAGCACCTGAGAGGTAGTTTTCCAACCCTCATCCTCCCCCAACCCTCCACCCTCAGTTAGGCCCCAGAGTCGTTTGTTCCCATCTTTATGTCCATGAGTACCCAATGTTTAGCTCCCACTTTTAAGTGAAAACATGTGGTATTTGGTTTCCTGTTCTTGCATTTATTTGCTTGGGATAATGGCCTTCAGCTGTATCCATGTTGCTGCAAAGAACATGATTTTGTTCCTTATTTATGGCTAAGTAGTGTTCCATGGCCTATATGTACCATATTTTCTTGACCTCGTCCACCACTGCGCCATCATCTGTATTAGGATTTCCCTGAACTTCTTGGGAGATTAAAAAGAGCAGGGGTTCCCTTTTATAGAGTTGTTCTACCTGAGAAATATTTGCAGTAGTTTAATATGTGGGACATTAATGGCCTCATCTGTGCGTTGTTCTATTTGTTGGAAATTCTTAGTGCAGTGAATCCCCTGGAGGCCACCTCTTGGTCCAACTGCTTGCCCATAAGGTAAATTTCCTGTGAATTATTCAGGATTGCCACCATACACATCTCTAACTTCATTACCCATCTTTTCTCAGATACATTCTCTACATGTCAGTGAGTAAATGAAGAAATATGTCCCAGAATTTATGTTGACTTACAAGAAAAAGGGCGCATTTTTTTCTTCTTGGTCAGTGCTTCCCAGGGCAGGCTGGCTGGCCAAATGCATGGCCCCTCTGGCCTGCTGTTCCCATCTGTGCCTCCACTCTGGTGGTTGTTGAGTTTGCCCTTGACAAAGAATGTTAAGGCATCTTACGTAAATTAGATGGGGAACTTAAAACTTAAGATAAAGTATGTGCAATTCTCGAATTTTTCTCTACTTTTGCTTTATGTTGTGGCAGTGACATTGAAAATTGATGAGATTATTTTTGCCCAAAATCTACCTATAATTTTGTATAATTATTCCAAATTCTGTGTAACAGAACTGAATTTTTGAGGTAAATGTGTAGGACTTAATGACTCGCAATCTGGATTTCCTATAGAAAAAAAACCCTGTATGATTTTGGTATTTTTTGTTTGTTTGTTTTTGAGACGGAGTCTCGCTCTGTCGCCCAGGCTGGAGTGCAGAGGTGCGATCCCTGCTCACTGCAAGCTCCGCCTCCCAGGTTCACGCCATTCTCCTGCCTCAGCTTCGTGCGTAGCTGGGACTACAGGCTCCCGCCACCTAGCCCGGCTAGTTTTTTGTATTTTTTAGTAAAGACGGGGTTTCACCGGGTTAGCCAGGATGGCCTTGATCTCCTGACCTTGTGATTCGCCCATCTCGGCCTCCCAAAGTGCTGGGATTACAGGCGTGAGCCACTGCGCCCGGCCAATTTTGATATTCTTTTTGCTCTTTCATCATAGATTTGGTCACAGGCTTGCCGTATTTTCTTTATTTAGTGAGATACTTTCAGTCCCTTCAAAAAATGTTTATGTCTGCTTTTTTCTTTCTAGAAAGAGAAATAAAACATTTTGATTTTTTTCTTAGTGAACAAACTATTATCGAAAGTAAATAAACACTGAGTATGATGATGTTCATCAGTGGGTTTTTCCACTGGTGTGATTTTTTTTCTCTGTCTTCAGCTTCAGGCTCCACTCCTTTTTTTTTTTTATTTTTTTATTTTTATTTTTATTATACTTTAAGTTCTAGGGTACATGTGCATAACGTGCAGGTTTGTTACA
>NW_012119265.1:7215435-7218960 GCF_000951035.1 Colobus angolensis palliatus
TCAGGCTCCACTCCTTAAGGAAAACTATTCACTTTCTCCTGGGTAGTAAGTATGTTTTGTATTTGGGTGGCTCAGTGTGAACAGGCTACAGGCTTGAGGTATAAAGAGCAAGTCTTTTCCCCTTAGGCAGGGATAACTTTAGTATATAAAATGTTCTCACCAACATGAAGGGAAGAATTTTATTCATCTGAAATTTTTCATGAAATTTATTTATGAAAAGTCATCAGAGGAATTCCCAGAAGGCTACATGCTTCTTTCTCATAGGACTGAGAAAGGATGGGGTAACATGGGGTTACAGAGTGAGTTCTCCAACCAGGTGGCCAGAGCGTGGGTAAGTCCTGGTGGTCGCACCTGGCTGGGAAGCGAGGAAAGGTGCTCACAGACAAGTGGAGAAATGAATAGAATTGTGGTGAGGTACCCTCCAAAAAGAGACAGTAGGAGAAATTTTAGCAATTATACTATGTGCGGAATTTCAGAACTAAGTACTGGAGCCTAAAGATAATTTCTGGGAAATTTTCTGTTTGATATCCTGTATAAAACTCCTGGATGGCCTAGTTAAAAAACCTATAGAAAATATCTACAATATGGTCCAAAGTTTGTGAAGCCAGATTTATGTTTCCTTTGACTGTGACTTGCAGCTAAGACTGAGCCACATGGAGCCTTAGGGATTATTTAGGTTAGATTACATATTAACAAAATATCAACATATCCTTTAGTAAGATATCCATGCAGTAATGTCAACTAATCACAGTAGCATAGCATTTAAAGGGATTTTTGAGCAGGATTGAAAGAAATATGAATAACTAGATATAATAGGAATTTTCGTAAAGGGACGATTTACAGAGCTGTGGCAGGGTTAAAAGGACCAGCAAGGAATGTTGAAGCACTCCGAGACTAGCAACACTGAAGAGTGGAGGGGAAGGAAGAGTGTTGTTATTAAGGCCCATTAAAAATTGGGGCTATAGAAGGGTAGCCAACTGCAACTACAGCAGAAGCTACAGTCAGAGAGGGATGGTGCCACTGCCAGATTGTGAACCATAAAGTTGAGTAGGGAACGAGTAGCAGAAAAATACCCTCATCTCTCCTGCTGTTGCCTTCCATTGGCTGAACCATCCAGGGCATCTGAGCCTAAGAACGTAGAGAAGAGTGCCGGGTGCTCACGTCTGTAATTCCAGCACTTAGGGAAGCCAAGGAGGGTGGATCACCTGAAGTAAGGAGTTCGAGACCAGCCTGATCAACATGGTGAAACCCCGTCTCTACTAAAAATACAAAATTAGCCAGGCATGGTGGCGCATGCCTGTAATCCCAGCTACTTGAGAGGCTGAGGCAAAAGAATCACTTGAACCTGGGAGGCAGAGATTGCAGCAAGCTGAGATCTCACCACTGCACTCCAGCCTGGGCAACAAGAGTGAAACTCCATCTCAAAAACAAACAAACAAACAAACAAAAAACTTAGATAATACTATCTGTAAGCATCAGTTCCCTAAGAACCTAGGCTGCCATGGAGGAACAGAGAATGCACGTGGGGTGGTGCACAAATGGAGAAGAACGCATACCCTGAGTCTCACTCTGGTGAATTCTGACCTTTCTTTAAGAAAAACAACCCAATTTTGGAATCTTTCTTGACATGTCCAGGCTGTCTAGAGCTCTAGGACCTTTATAACTCTCAGTCACAGCAGGCTTTACATTCTCTAGAGTTTTTCTTCTGCCAAAACAGAAGAACAGAACTATGGCACATAGTTTTCAATCCATCTTCTGCCTTAGCACAGGTGAATGGAAGAAAACAGTGACATCGCACATCCATAATGCCAGTGCACAATGGGGGCCCAATTCTCACTGGGCGTAGGGAACACAGTGCCTTTAGGAAGGTATAAGAGAGCCTCAGGGTGGTGTTAGTGTACATTTGAAAAAGCCCCTACAAATGATTCTCATAAACTTCTGTGCTCCTCTGAGAATGACTGTGCTAAAAGCTTTAACCAGGATCTGTTGATGACAGGATCTTTCTCTTTCTAAGAGGGAGGGTAGAGTTTTTCTTTCTGAAAGGGAGGGTAGAGTTTTCATCAAAACATTCAAACTTCTACAAGTGGCAGTAGTGAAAACCCTTGGGAATTCAAATTTGTATCTCATTTTAACTGTGTAATCTTGGGCAAGACAGTTAATGTCGCTGAGCCTCAGTATCTTAATCTGTAAAGCAGGCATAATTATACCTACCTCCAAGGGTTGCTAAGAATAAGTCAGCTAAAAGTGCTTTGTAGGTAGAAAAATTCTAGATAATTGTTATTTATATTATTGTTATCTTGATGTCTTTTCACATATGGAAAAAGCTGGCTTTTTATTCCATGCCGCCAGCTTAAAACTGAAAGACATAAAATCATTTATAGAATAACTCGAGTCTGAATCCTTTGCACCGATCCATTACCAATCAGAAGTTGGCATATTTTGAAGTCCTGGGCTTATGTAGATATGGGTTTTGAATTAATGTATAACTCCTTTTAAAATTACAGACATTTCTAGCTTCCTTTGAGTTTTACAAACTAACAGTTCAGCCACAGACACTTTTCTCCTTTTTTATTTCAAACTTCAAAATATATTTATGACAATGAACTAAAATTGTCAGGTTGCCAAGTAATGAGATTATAGGTGAATCCACACTCCCAGTTTGCCTTAATATTGTTAAATTACTTCTATAACTAACAAGGGAAATATTCATTTAAACCAAACATAGTAAGTTTTCTTTGTAATTTATTTCCTTTTGTAAAAGCCGTATAGATATATGCTTATTGTAACAAACTTAAAAGATTAAGAAACATTGTACCTGTGGACTTTTTCTTCAAAAATAACAATTAATATTTTGAGCCATTTTTGCTCCATCTTCCCCCTTCTGATGGATATATTTTAACAGTTGTGAACATTTTCATGTTCCATTTTCCTTCTACCTTACAACATAAATATTTCACATTGTTACTACAAGTTTTTCCTTGATAATTTTAATGGCTATGTAGCAGTTCATCAAATAGGTATATCTTAACATTAGATATTTACGTGATTTGCTTCCACTAGATATTAATATATATTAAATTAAATAATAACAAGAACAAGGAAAGTTAAAAAAAGAGGAAATTCTCCCCGTTTTTTTACAACTTCCTCATGGCTTACCTGGATCTCCTCCATGTCTCATTAAAATTTAACTAATTATTTCATAAGAGCACGTAGAAATTCTGGCAATGTGATAGACATATTCCTTTTACTCCTGACCACACAGACAAAGCTGTAGTATCACAATGACAGAGGCCAGCAAGCCAGAGGCATGTGTTATTTTTGGAACTTCTCTAGAGAAAATAGGAACTCAAAAGTCTGGGCTTAACAACTGTTCCTGTTACACACATACACAAACACACTCACATATGTTAAATATTGGGATACTAGATGGCTTGTTTTCATTATGCAAAGACATTTCTCTCTTTCCCATGATGTCTAAAATAATACTATGAATTCCAAGAATCATGGAAAGTTAGGAAGTTTGGA